>NC_068995.1:5743190-5743805 GCF_001194135.2 Octopus bimaculoides | reverse complement strand
ATATATAATGTACGTCGTAATGTTTGCAGTGATATATATATATATATATATATAATGTACGTCGTAATGTTTGCAGTGATATATATATATATATATATATAATGTACGTCGTAATGTTTGCAGTGATATATATATATATATTTATGTGTGTGTGTGTGTATACCTACATATCTATATTTATGTGTGTGCACATAACTATATTTAGGCAAACAATTATGGATATGATCACATTAATATATACATCTCCATCATAGTATACGTTTATATCTCTGAATACTTATACCCACGCATACACACGCACACAAACATCTACATATGTATACCTGCGCATACATACTATCATATACATATGTAAACACGCGTACAACGAACGTATATTTAGACACGCACGCGCACGCACACACACACACACACTCATATTAACCTCTCACTCATATTAACCGATTTATGTAAACATATGCATGACTTTTTCGTTTTTGGTTCCTTGCCCTGTATGTGCGTTTGTTTGTAATATATATATATATATATATATATATATATATTTCTGCGTGCGTGCGTTTGCGTGTGTGCGTATGCACACTCGCATACATACAGTTTGAGCGTATGAGAAGGATT
>NC_068995.1:5741812-5742916 GCF_001194135.2 Octopus bimaculoides | reverse complement strand
ATATATGCATGCACACATATACGCGCACACACGCAACTGTGTATTTGGTTCGCCATCTATTTTAAGTCGTTGGCATATTGAATTTAGTAAGCAATTTAATATGTAAATATTAAATATATTGATTTCTAGAAATATGTCGGTGTTTCAAAACTGAATATATGGCATGTAAGATGGGAAATTATCAGCAAAATAAGGTTGCGCAGCAGCAGCAGCGGTAGCAGTAGTAGTAGTAGTAGTAGTAGTAGTAGTAGTAGTAGTAGTAGTAGTTTGTATAATGATAGTTTAATGTTTTGTGACGCTGAAGGAAAGATTGAGGTGAAATATTGGCAGTAAGACGACAAAGCATTATGCCCAATGAGTAACGTTATGTGTGTTTGCATGTATGTTTTTGTGTGTAGTCTGTATGCATTTTGTGGTATATATAAATGTTTTTGATTATCATTTTAAAGGCGGAACAATTATATAGGTCGATGCATCGTATTTTACCTGATATTTCAGGTTAAGGAACTCTTCTTTAGAAAATCAACTAAGAATGCCTTATCTCCGAATATTTCCTGAATAAGGTGTCCTTTGCCTGAAATATTGAAATACCAGTTAAAATTACTAACTATTAATCTTTTATTATTAGCTTATATAACTTGCACTTATTTATCTTTAAAACGAAATATAATTATATAGAACGAACGATAGAAAAGTGATTGAAGTCTCTAATTGTGATCTCATAAGATAAATATAATCCTGTGATCTGTTATTTTGGAATTCTGCCCAGTGATTCCGATGCTTCAACAAACAAAGAAGTAGACATCAAGCCATTGCTGTTTCAGGAATTGATAACAGATCGATGAACCAGGACTCTCCGAAACAGACCGTGTGCGTTTGTTTCAGTGTGTGGTTTCGCTGATTGTTCCTGGTGATAAGAATGTATATGTCATTCATTGGACAATGTCCCCTGTTGTATAACTGCATCAGAAAACTTCAAAAGGATAAAATAAATCTGGCAGTTGTAGGCGATGCATCTATCTATCTAGGTTTGTGTACGTATTTATATATATTTTTGTATGTGTGTGTGTGTTTAGGTGTGTGTGTATATATATATATATATAT
>NC_068995.1:5740449-5741575 GCF_001194135.2 Octopus bimaculoides | reverse complement strand
ATCAAAGGGCGAGCTTAATCACATCCTGTGCTGCGCTGATAACTATATTAAAAGAATCCATGTCCGTGAAATGCTCAGCGACTTGCACTTTAATCTCATAAGGAAGCTGTTCGGTTGGTTGTACCATCTGGAACACACGTCGTCGTAACCGACAGTGACGTAAGCTATATTCGAGCAAATACAAAACGCGCGCGCATGCACACACACACACACACACACACACACACACACACATATATACGAAGTCTGATAAATAAGCAGGAATGTGTAGCGTGTGATTGTTGTATTGACCATGATATAGTTGCCATGGTGATACCTTCTTAGAGACTTTGTATGGAGAGTAGTGTGCGAACCGCACACAAGTACGTAACTGGTTATGACGTTTCTAAGATGGCCGAAAATGTTGATACTGACGACTGTTCTGGGAGACCCACAACCAGCAGAGCTGAGAAAAACGTCGCAGATGTGCGTCGGATATGAGTGGAAATAATCGAATCACCATCCATGAGTTATCAGAGGATGTGCAGATTAGTTACGGTTCAGTTCAGTCCATTATCACTGAAGATTTCGGTATGAGACGCCTGTCTGCCAAGTAAGTGCCAAAACTGCTTTCAGCTGACCAAAAAGATACTCGGGTTTCAGTTGCGCAAAAATCTCCTTGATTGTGTAGAGAACGATGAAAACTGCATATGATTCGGACGCTGGCAATGCAACGATCATACGCTACACACCTTCCTTCCAAGCACTGCTGTAAACAGCGGAAGTGAGAAAGTATATTAAAACTTAGTGCACAAACACAGCAGAGTTCAATATCAATCTGTGCCAAGCGACTTTACTCTGGGTGCTTTAGCTTCGTTACTACAGTCCGGATACTTATTGATACATATATCCTATATGCTTATACATATACATGATTCCATATATATATATATATATATATAGTCGTGTATATATATTAATATAGTGTATATATGTCTTTAAAGTGTTTCAGCTTTAAAGCTGTGTTCATGCTGGGACACCACCGTATGCTCGCAAACACATTCAGAGAACTATATACAAGTATATATATACATATATATGCACACACAGACATACATATATATATATATATATATATATATATATA
>NC_068995.1:5738171-5740002 GCF_001194135.2 Octopus bimaculoides | reverse complement strand
TAAACCAAGTTAATAGAGCAAAATTATGGGGTAACGATATGTAATCGGGTTTATTAACTTTGATCCATAAATATATTATCACACATAAAAGCGCACTTCTGCCATGACCATGTCAGACGTCACGTAGTGGCTCTAACTTACTCTGTGTGTGTGTGTGTGTGTGTGTGTGTGTGTGTGTGTGTGTGTGTGTGTGTGTGTAGAAGCTTAACAGTATCGTATTGTAATGTATCATTTGCCCCACTTCTACCCAAAATTTAATTTCTTGTAAATAAACCTTGAGCGATATATATATGCGTGTCTGTAATACTCACACACACACACACACATGCATACATGTGCATGCGCAGTTATGTTGATATATTATTTTTATATACACCCACACATATACCCACACACATATACCCACACACATATACCCACACACATAATATGTGTGTGTGTGTGTGTGTGTCTGTTGGTGCGAACAGGAAAATACAACTCAAGATATGAATATATGTATATTTTTATCAACATTTAGCAGAAGTAACAGAGTGACTCACTCCAACAGTTTTGCGATAATTGCCAACGCTCGAAACTCTCTGACTCTGAGTCGCTCTGTAAATACTAGTAAATATGTGTGTGTGTGTGTGTGTGTGTGTGTGTAAAATGAGAGAAAGAAAACTGACTCCCATATTTATATATATTTTATGAACATAAAGAAATTCCCGTAGTAAATCCATTGACCTATAAGTTTATAATGTTAATGACATCAGGTAACCAAATACTGCGAATGGGATTTAAACAGCATACTACAAATTATGGACCCGAATAGAAAATTAGTATATATTTTGTCTACTTTTAGAAAGCAATCATTACTGGGGCACCGCCTTCAATTTTTAATTGCAGAAAATAACTTTTGTTTGTTATTCTATTGTACTTTTTCGCTGAATTGATTGCCGAACGCACGCATACACATATGATGGGCTTCTTTCAGTTTCCAGTAGCTTCTGTCAGTTCTCATTACCAGATCCACTCACATGGCTATAGTCGAAGATTCTTCAGCAAAGTGCCATGAAGTGGGATACAACTGGGAGCCATGTAATTGGGAAGTAAATATCTTATCCCACAGCTATGCCTTTCAATGTATTTTCCTATTTCTATGTCTATCTACCTGCCCATCTGTCTGTTGACAGACAGACAGACAGGCAGGCAGGTAGGTAGACAATCAAAAATAGAATCGGAAGACACGATACAGATATTGAGACGACGCAGACAGATGAAAGAGATCGTTAACAGTATACAAATGCACAAGCTTGCGAGCGGTGAATGACACACATAGAAACCAGTACAGACCCACGTATATATAATTCAAGACGTGATACACCTGTCTTTTTTTTTTGCAACTAATTAAAACTATCAGAATTAAATTATTTGATGTTCTTCCAGAATAATAAAAGAAAAAATTCAAATGAACGCCAATGAAATTGACCTGCACTAATTTTCTCATTTTTAGACCGCACACGCGCGAGAGCCCACCACCTCACGCACAAATCGCTTTCTGTGTATATCTCTTTCACACTATTGAATGTGTCTGTGTTATATATATATATATATTTGAGTAAATAAGTATAAGTCGATTAGTATGTTTCAATGTTGGGTGGGGGAGCACCGGCACAGTTTAGGCTACCTGCTGTCATCGCAGCTGTGGTACACTTCCGTTGGATCTACTTCCGGAACTTAACCTGAAAGGACCCAGAGTGATGAGCCGAAACATGTTGTCTAATATGAAATTCATCGACTATTAATTAATACTATATATATATATATATATATATATATATATATATATATA
>NC_068995.1:5729575-5737862 GCF_001194135.2 Octopus bimaculoides | reverse complement strand
TCAGCAAGCATTGTTTTACCACACACCGACAATTAGAAATAGCAGCTAAAACCACTATTTCTCTACTAAAAGTCGTATTTTAGTAGAGAAATAGTGGTTTTGACTGTTATTTCTAATTGTCGGGGTGTGGTGAAGCAATACTTGCTGAACCCTAAATTTAAATATATATATATATATATATAAAATTATTATAGACTTAAGCACATACACACTTTAATGATTAAGTCAAGCTATTGGTCTTTCTCTCGCCTCCCTTATTCTGTCGTCGTCTTCTGTTTCTCTCGCCTCTCTATTTCTCTCGTCTTCCTCTCTTTCTCTTTCATATTCTTTTCTATTTTGCCCTTTGCAACTCAACTCTTATTCAATTCCCCTTCTTTCTCTCTATTTCATATCACTCTTTCACTCCTGTCTCCCCTTACTCCGATTCATCCCTCCCTCTCTCTGTCACATCACTCTCTCTATCGCTCTATTTTCCTGTTTGCCACACTTTCTTGCAATATTTTTCTCTCCCCCTCCCCCTCTCTCCGTTACACACCACTCTCCTACTCTCACTCCCTCTCACTCCCTCCCACTCCCTCTCACACACACACAGTTATTACACAAACAACGTCTAAACCGGTAACATCCGGATACAACCGACGCATGCCTCTTTTCACCAGTTTTTTTTAGCAGACGATAACTTGTATCGTCTGCTAAATGCTCAGAGTAAAATTACTTTCGAACGAAGACAGTTTTAATGACCGTATTCTTCACGAAGACGACGTCTGAAGTCAGCATTAAAACCGAATAGCTTCATTATTTATCATGCAACTGGAAAGACAGCATTCTAAAGAAAACAATTGGTAGAACCTTATTATTAGTATTTGGTGTCGAAGAAGGTAAGGTGCCTCATCATATTCGTTGGAAAATGCTGACCAGAAACCATATCTCTTTCAATAACGATGTTATAACTCCTTTCTGCGCCTCAATCTTTCGTCTTTTTGTTCTGCTCTCAGACACGAACATAATAGGTATATATATTTGTGTATATTTTTTGTGTGAGATGTGTTGCGTGTGAGGTTTTTTGTATGTATGTAATCGTCTATATATGTATTTATGTACATCTCTCTCAATATATATATATATATATATATATATATATATATATATATATACATATGTCGGGCTAATTTAGAAGGTTATGAAAACCCATCATCTCCGCTGAATCTTGCAATTGTTTTAACCGTGAGTGGTTTTTAGTGATCTTGTTTTGACTTTTAGTACTAAATCTTGCATTTGTTAACCTCATTGTACCCATTGCAGTTCCTCGGCCAACACTGGTATTTCTGTATCCCAGCGGATTTCTATTTTACTTGTTCCTCTAACCATTTGTTCTATGGAACTGCCTTTATATTCTGGTTCAAGCAAGTGGGGTCACATGTTGAGTATCCATGGCTTATACATCGGTTCGGGCACACCATAAAATCATGGATTATGTAAGGGTTCGTCTGCAATATTCAAAAGCATTAACAAATATGGCAGGCATGTGGAGCTTGGGGGATACAACAGCTGAAATGTTTTCAAAATAATTAATATGAAAACACAAATCTAAATGCATCGTTTCTACTAAAGGCACAAGGCCTAGAATTTGCGGTGAGTAATAAAGTCGGTTACATGGACCACAGTGCTCAGCTGCTACTTATTTTATCGACCCGACTTTATGCAAAGCAAAGTCGACCTCGGCGGATTTTGAATTCAGAAAGTAAAAATAAGCGGAATACCGCGAAGAATTTTGTCTGAAGTGCTAACTATTCTGTCTGCTCGCCGCCCTCAATCCATGATTGATAATGGCAATTTTCAACTTAGATAAAATTTATAAGCAAATTAACTGACTTCGTGGGAATCAAAACTGATTATCTAATTTTCTCTAAGGCTATTTTCTTTCGTTCTTTTTTACCTTGTATGAAATGTACTTGAGCCAATCATTTCGAAGAAGATTACAGCTTTCTTTATTCTATACTGAAAATGGTGGTTGGAGTTATTTTGCCTCAGGTTGCCACTAAACGAAACGCTCTATGATCCAAGGGCTTCTGTCAGTAACCAGCCCGCCTCTTTTGTGTTCTAAAACCTACATTATCCTTCTTGATTTTAGAAGATTTAGACATGTGACTACACTAGTTTTAATATATATCGTCCTCCGTTTGGATCTGAATTCAGTAACGCCATCTACGTAAACCTTTGTCAATTTTATATTGCTCTCTCTCTCTCTCTCTCTCTCTCTCTCTCTCTCTCTCTCTCTCTCTCTCTCTCTCTCTCTCTAGCGATATTTTAACCTTGCTTCTAGAATTTAATCTTACAATATGATATCCAATCAGTTACTCGACACGACCACATAATCTATGACTCTTGGCCATCAACGAATTGATTAGGTTGAGACAAACTGAACCTCGAATACTTCGGCTACTTCAAGATATGAAACAGCCATGTATGCCTCACCCCCCTCTCTCTCTCTCTCTCTCTCTCTCTCTCTCCCATTTCCTCTAACTCCTCTTCTGCTTCGTATGAAACACGCACATGTGTGTGTGTGTGTTAAATTGCCAATTAAAAGCAGCTCTAATAATATAAACAGGATTGATGTCACACAATATATGTTTTGATTTATCAGCTGCGGAATTTTGTCCAGGGGAAAGTTGCTTTAAAGACGTCGAATGTCAATCAAAGAATATATCATTGCATATTTCAAGAAGCAGGCAAAACGAATCGCCTTGTATATGAACGAGAACGGTGGCTATCAATATTTCGTTGTTACTTCTGCTTAACGGTACCGTAAACTCGTGTCAGCTCGAAAGGAATCGGTGGTCTGATATATATATATATATATATGAAAATAGCGTAAAATCTATTTGCTGCTATGCTAAATCACCGTACAAGTAGAACAAAGATTCATATTGAATTAGAAGTAGATTGAAGAGATGTGATATATGTTACCTTGTTGTAAACGTGTATGGCAATTGAACAACCAATGTATTGATAATTGTATGTCAAAAATGCTAACTTCTATAGCAGAGAAAGATTACATTCTAATTAAAAGAACACAAGCTGTCAAGAAAAAGGCCAGAAATATTGTCACATTGTCGATGTAGGAACAAAGTATAACACAGAAATTAAAACTTATTCAAGTAATTCTGTAAACATTTGAGACCAATAGGTAGTTTAGAGCAAAAACCTTCTTCTGACAGTAAACATTAACAATGAAATAATTTTGTTACCATTTTCATAAGACTATTTGTTGAATTCCTTTCCAGTGAAAACCTCTTTGGTGCGAATCAGTATGGACGTAAACAACATTAACAGTAATCAATATATATTTACTAGATTGTATTAATCACTACTTTCTCAATTCTACATGCAACATAACACCATGCACACACACACACAGACACACACATAAAATGTGGGCATATATAGAATGTGTATAGAGAGAGGGAAAGAGAGAATGGCTTGAATATAGGAGGATCTTAAGACGCATGCTTACCTACTTCCAATAAAGAAAAATAACTGGAGACTAGTCACACCCACTTACAAGACATACATGCACATATACGTACTCACACATATACATGAACATACATGCACATACATACATGGATACACTTGCATATACCTACACAGCGAGTTGACACTGTATTCAACCTATTGGAAATAGAAATAATAAGAAAAGTGCAAACACAATAAGATTTGGGTCAGGCTATGTATTGATCAATGTCACTGATACATAGCTGATTACGTCTAATCAATTACATACTATAGATGAAGTAAATAACACTTTAATTAAAAGTATTTCCTCTATGTGTATGTATGTATGCATATATATATATAGGCATGTATTCATATGTGGATGTATATAAATATGTATATATGTATATATTAATATATGTATGATTTATATATATATATATATATATATATATATATATATATATATATATATATATATATATATATATATATAAATGGACTTATGGGGATGTGAGCATCGACGTGCCCACAAGCAACTGGCTGGATCGTATGCGTGTGTTTCTAAAGATATGTACACTCACACTCCTATATGTACGTACATCAATTTGTAAGTGTGAATATGTTCTAATAACCTTGTGTAGATATGTATTTTCAATTATCAATAATAATAATAATAATAATAATTCCACCGTGCGTTCCTCCCAGAAGATATGAATCTATATGGTTGCTATAACGAAGGCAAGTACTTGTAAGATGTGGTGGGCAGAGATTAAGTTACCATACAGAATATTAATTTGAAACCAGTAGACTATTTCTCAGTTTCATGTGGTTTTATATTATGCTGTGTTTATTGTTTTAGTAACATTGATCTATGGTTAAATACATTCTAACCGTGAGAATCAAGTTTTGTGACATAAAATTAGTGTCGGTCTTTTTTTGAGAATTCATTGTCTTATTTAAGTCAGATTTGGCTGTTGTTTCTAGCAAACCAGTGTTTAGATGAGGGATTTAACGCTATATTTGCATTTATCGTCGTTGTTCATAGTAGTACCAGGTGAGTTCTTATAGGCAAAATTATTTCCTTGGATGGTGGAACACGGATGGGAAAACTGTATTTTATCATATTTAACAAATTTAAAAGAGATAAAAGTTTGTCATTATTGACGGTACGGAAATGCTAGCAAGATTTATAAATTACGCTATGTGTCACGATAATTGCATGTTACTTTAATTGATCTGCAATGATTGCCTAACGTTAATTTATTGAAATAAAGTAAACAATACCCGGAGAAGAATCTAGATTGTGAACAGAGGTAACTAAATAACCAAACATTATCGTGTAAGTTTAGTACAATAAGAAAATTTTTGAATTGGGTATGGGTGACTGAAATAAGCCTCGTATATTACTGGTACTTAGGATTAAAGAAAGAAATATCTGGACAGATTTAAACCTAGAACGACGTGAAGTCAATGAAATGGCTTCTATATAATAAACTGACAAGAAGTAAAAATTCTCTCTCGAATCACCCCACCCCCAAACTTTTTAAATAATAATGCTTTAGAAAATCTAATCTCGGATATTGCTATGGTACGAGGTGGTCACAGCGGGAATGTCTTTTATCAAGGTTAACAAAGGTCTTGATAAACAACATTAATCACAAATAAATTGACAGAGAGAAAAAAACCGTCTTATTAAAATTCACACTAGGATTAATAGTTACTGATTCAGGTAAAGCGCTAGCAATTGCAAGAGGAGATCATAGTTGATTACATTGATCCCAGGGGCTTTATTTTGCCCCTCGAAATTATTAAAAGCAGATTTGACCTACGCGGAATTTGAACCAAGATTTGAACCAACAAAAAAAGTCTAAAGAAATATCGCACATTATATTTTCTGATGTTCTAACGATTGTGCCAGCTTACTCCTATTGTTGATCAAAAGAAGTAGTGACTTCATACGTCAAGACTAGGCAGCACATTTCGAACAATGTTACAATTGTATCAACTCCAGGATATTGCAGAAAGAAAAAAAAAGCGATTACCTCGGAGAGATTTGAACTTACAGCTGCAAGCACTTTAAATAATAACCATGAAGGAATTTTACCCAACGCTCAAACATTTCTACCAAATCATGCAGCACATCATATGACATAGTTGTGAGTCTGGAGATTTTGTCGCGTTTCAAAGAAGATAAAAATCCCTTGTTGGAGAATCAGTTGAAATTCCACAATCTCTCTACAAAAGTTGTTTAATTTGAGATAAATGTATATCTAATCCTCTCATTAGTTCTCTTCCCCTCCCTCCGTCATAACATACATGCAATACACTGTTGGTGCAAGGCAGTGATCTGGCAGAATGGTTACCACGCCGGGCGAAATGCTTAGCGGTGTTTCATCTGTCTTAACGTTTTGAGTTCAAATTCCGCCGAGGTTGACTTTGCCTTTCACCCTTTCAGAGTCGATAAATTAAGTACCAGTTACATACTGGAGTCGATCTAATCGACTGGCCCCCTCCCCCAAAATTTCGGGCATTGTGTTTAGAGTATGAAGGGATACGCTATTGGTGCGATAATGTGTTCTATATTTATTTGTTTTCCTCGTATATTTTGTGTTTCTGAATGTTCGTTACGGTTGTTTTTTCGTCTTTTTTTTGTTTTGCCATATAGTTTTTTCAAAGAAGCATAATTCTTTCTCTAAATACTTTTACAGCTGACATAGGTTTCTTAAGAATCGAAACACTAATTTCTATAACAAAACAAAAAATACATGAAGTAAAATAAAGAATAACGAAAATATCACATCGAACTTCGGCAAAGCAGATATTGATTTTTTAATCAAAGAGAAAAAAAATGCTGTTATTATTCTATGACGGAAATATTGATTTCAGGAATGGAATGGTGGCTAGGTGAGACGTTGTGGGTGGAATGATGTTGCAAAAGAAGAAATACGGAGGGTTATTTCTACTCATTACATTTTGAAGAGAAATATATTGCGCGCATATATATACATATATTTATATATATATATACATACATACATATAATCAAATAGAGCGATGTTTAAATAAATAGAAAGTCATAAGTATTTTCCTGTGATCTACACTATCACACACTGTCATAGATGCAGATAAACAGATTTACATACATATATACACTCCAGCGTGTGTAGGTATACGCCAATCGATTTGCATGACATTTTATAATTAACTCAATAAGAGTATCGAACAAATATATTCGATTATTACTTACAGGTGCTTTCACAACTTTGCTCAATGGACGTTCTCTTCTGTCTGTGTGTACATCTCTGTGTCTACCTACAGGCCTTTCTCGGTGTCTGTATCTTTGACTTATGTATATATTTGCATACACATACACACACTAACACACATTGTAATTGTGTGTGTGTGTGTGTGTGTGTGTGTGTGTGTGTGTGTGCGTGAAAGAGAGAGAGAGCGGGGCGGGCTTTTATGCCAACGAATATATATGTATGTATGATAGACGGGCATATGTGAATCACACATGGCACATTTTAATTCTTTCTAAGAATTAAAATGCAACAATTAGATGCTTATCGTGACTATGACCAATATCTATGACATACTGAAAAAATACTTGGATTTTTTTTTCGACTGGGTTCAGAAGCTAGTCTCTAATTTGTCTGGGACCTCTCTTCAGCTTTGCAACCCTTACAACATGGACGCGACCCTGCCAGTCTTAGTTTGTTTGCTACTCTTATTATCACAGTGAGTGCTCTGGTGAATGTTCTGTCTTAGTTCCAGGTCGCCTTGTGTCATCTCGGATGATACGGAACTCACAGCGTTTTCATCCAAATGCAATTATGTTTCCACGTAGAAAGAAGTCTTTCTACAGTTGTGGCTTTTTTCCATCGAACTGCCAGACTTGGAGATTCTCTTCCATATCATTGCTTTTCCCGCTTCTTATGACTTCTCCCCTTCTTTGGGACTTCTCTTTTAAAATATAAAAAAAGTTAAAATTGTCAAATACACCTATAGATAATAAAATGGAAATGTGCGTAGGATTACACTATCAATCTTGTCTTAACTTTTAAGGAAGTTTAAGCGGCTATTTCTAGCAGGATGTATCACTGCGTAGTCAGTTCTCCGTTGTCACTCTTTGTTGTACATTAATGCAGCGTAATGGCTTCGTTGTTTAGTTAGAATTTAGGCAAAACAATCTGATGTATAAACGAAGGCGTTATACTTGAGTGTACGCCATTTTTCCTTACTAGTTTTTTGCTATAGGTCAAGATTAGCTTCTTTCTCAAAGTCAGCACCCTAAAAACTACAAACTTGGCTGGTGGAAAATCGAGCGAAATTTTAACTTTTCATTTGATTATAAAAACTACTAATTTTTGAATTTTATAAAACACATAGTACTGTTTTACCTTTTTTCTTACGTTTCTCACTTGCTTGTCATTAAAATGCTGCCATGCTGAGGAACCACCTTAAAGAGTTTGGTCGACTAAATCGACACTCCATTATATTTTTATTTCAGTCTGGTACTTAATCTGTCATTTTTACCAAACTACTGATTCACGAGGATGGAAGCAACCACAAGCGGGTTTCAAACGGTTGTGGAAACACACACACACGCATATAAATACATGATGGGCATCTCTCATAGTTTCTCTCTACCTATTTCAATCACAAGGCATCGATCGACCCAGTCAAAGCAAACATTTGCCCATAGTTGAGTGGCACTGAACTCGAGATCATATCCTTATAACGCGTGCTTTTTAACCATACAGCCATTCTTGCACCCATAAGGATA
>NC_068995.1:5725804-5729565 GCF_001194135.2 Octopus bimaculoides | reverse complement strand
AATGCAGACTTATTTACAAGCACACACAAAAGGTTGATAGAAAGACAGGCAAGTACAGAGAGACAGATAGGTTGGTAGGTAGGTTGGTGGAGTAATAGATACATACATATGATTTCCGAATGAGTCTACGACACAACTGATATAAAATAAAAACTGTAAATTAAATTAATTAATTCTATAGCAGAATACAATACGTTTTCCGACTCTAAATATAATTAACCATAAAGCCGTTCTTAATTATGACTTCGTTGATACTCATTCTGCTTGAATACAGTCTGAAAACATGACACTGTCTCTAGAAAATTTATATTATATTTTCTCTGAATAAATATCTGCAATTTATCAATCACTCACTAATAAATTCTTGACAATAAATAAGCGAGAAAACTAACCTCAAACACCGAACAGTGAATAAATTATTTAACACGATATTATGATGTATTTAACGAAGACGGCGAGCTTCTTACAATGCGAAAAGAAAGAGTTTAATAACCTTTATATATTTTAAGCACAAAGGCTAATCTTCATAGTGAACGGTTGTTGGTGGGTGTTTGTGCCTGAAATTTATAAAGGTTATTAAACTCTTACTTCTCACGTTGTAATAAGCTCTCCACTTACATGGTTTATTATTTCACTTCTGCATCGCAGTGCATCAAGCTGCAAAGCTCTCTCTCTCTCTCTTTATATATATATATATATATATATATATATATATATATATATATGTATATATGATTATTACAATTAAAAGGGTAAAGGTTTATCAATTTATTAATTTTTTGCCTTTGTGAGTTACAAGTAATGCTATCTGTTGGAGTCTCAGCTTTTTTAGCTGCTATTTCTGAACTTCGGTATGTGGTGAAGCAAATGTTTGCTGATCCCTTAATTATGTTTATAAATGTATAAGAATTTTTAAATAAGTTCTCCACCGATAATGGTGTTTACATACCCAAGGGCTTGGTAAAAATTATTAATTGTTGATTTATTAATAAATTAATAAATTGATAAACCTTTACCCTTTTAATTGTAATAATTATTCACTGCCTGATAGTAAACCGCAAATTTTCTGCGGTATTGCTTGTGACGCACATTGTAATTTCTTGGGGAGGAAATAGTGGACTGGCTGGCCGATGTAGGTTCGGTTATGCTTCCAGGTTGTGCCGATGCATGAATGTTCACTCGTTCATGCGTGCACAGTTTGCTAGCATAGTCGAATTTACTACTAGAATATCATACCGATGAAGGAAATTGAGTATTGCTCATAATCCAGAAACGCGTCTATGATTAACTTCGAATGGTTCGTTTTCTTCTTGTTTTTGCCTTTGTGAGTTACAAGTAATGCTATCTGTTGGAGTCTCAGCTTTTTTAGCTGCTATTTCTGAACTTCGGTATGTGGTGAAGCAAATGTTTGCTGATCCCTTAATTATGTTTATATATATATATATATATATATATATAATCTTGTTGCAGTCATTAGACTGCGGCCATGCTGGAGTACCGCTTTGAGGTATCGTTTAGTCGAGTGGATCGTCCCCAGTAATTATTTTCTTTTGAATTCAGGTACTTTATCGGTCTCTTTTCGACGAAATATTTAAGTCTGGAGACGTAAACAAACCAGCGCCGTTTCTCAAGTGATGAGGAGGGGGTCACACACACACACACACGCACACACACACACACTTAGACATATATATAATTACGTGTAAGTAAATATGTGATAGGATAGTATGCCATATACTTGGAGCTGTAGGGGTGTTTTTGTGTGAGTGAAAAGTTTGATGTCTAGAAATCAGCCCAGTCAGACTACCAAAAGAGGATTTTTTCTGTGCAACGGTGCAGTCGGTTCTTTTATCTGGAGCAACATTCTGGGCGTTTACTGAAGAACTGGGCTGCAAGCAAGATGGAACTTACACCCGAATGTATGAGCAGTCTTACGACCTAAAGTACGACAGGCCACGGTCGTGGCCGTCACGCACAGGTCGACAGGCTACGATCATGGCCCAGATAGATGTATGTAATATATGGGCGTTTATTGGGTCTAATGTAACTCATACGCTCCGATACCCCCGCAGAATGTAACTAATGACTTTTCTGATGATGTAAAACTTGCCGCCATTATATATTAAGAAGATATTTAAAATATTTTTTTGCTTTTTATATGTGCGTGGTAGTCTCATTTTCATAAAATGTGCTCAGCAGTCCATGCTATGTAAGTGCAAATCCAGTGCTTTATGGGTTAAACGTATTTTGGCGTAGGCAACCCATAGAGAAAGCTGAAAGCTGTAATTTATCATTGGGGCCTACGAGTGTACAATCTAGTGTAGAATGTCATGCATAGATTATGCACTCTCCCTTTCTCTCTCTCTCTCTCTCTCTCTCTCTCTCTCTCTCTCTCTCTCTCTCTCTCTCTCTCTCTCTCTCTCTCTCTCTCTCTCTCTCGACTAGCTGATGTGGTATGAAGAGACTACAACAAGAACAAATTGACCTCGGTATAGTAAGTAAAAAACAGATTAACGTCATGAATTCATTAAAATCGTTGCGTTGTTCGGCGCTAATCCAGACGATTGGCTATTATTGCAAATTGCAATTAAGAAGGACCAGTGGAGAGGAAATAGTTCAATCAAGAATTGAACGTTTTGCCAAAATGTGATACACCGTCTACTAACCATCAGCCTGTTATTATCACGTAACTTGTTGATTATAAAACACCTTCTCTAAGTACCCCCACATCATCTTTAAATCTCCTATGACCACATCCACCGATCTCATAACTTTTACCACTACCGCCAACAACAGCTACGATGATTACTAAATAAATAAAACTAAAATGGCGGATGTAGCATTCAGTTGACTTTTATATCAATAAACTCCATTTTGTTTAGGTGGATAGCTCTTTCGAATTTTATTTTTATACCTATGTATATTTTTTTCTTATCTATAGAAAACTCTGACAGTCATGCTCTTCATAATTAGTGCCCAAAGATATGTAAAAAAAGAGAAAACAAAAAACCTTGCGTAAGAACGAAATGTCGTTTTACTTTGAATGTATGAAGACATCCTTTATTCTTCTCGTTTCCTTACTTTCTTCCTTCAGCAACTAGAGTTCAGCAGATTTCTGAAGAATGTGATGTATATGTTATTTATCTATTTTTATTCCTTTTAAATTTTTGCGGTTGATAGTTGCGTTCGTGTAGTCGTCATTGATATATAAAGCCTTTTTTTTTTTAATAGCATCTGGAATAAATAAGATTCGTGGCAGGAATTTTTCAGCAGACAATGTATAGTCCTGTTTATAGCGTCTTTCTTTATCATTACTTTTTTTCGATCTTGGTCTTCACAGATAGGCATATATTTACGGCGATCTAGTAAATAGTTGTAAGACATTTGCAATGGTGTTTTAATATAATTATTCAACTTCGTAATTGACTTCAACAATGAACACTGGACTATGAAATTAACAGATATAAAATTAGTTTAATGAAAATAGAGAAGAAAAAAAATAGTGTGCTGTCGTGAACTTAATGCAGCTTTTGTGGTGGGAGCGAAAAAATAACTGGGTGAAAATTAATTAAAATGACATACTATTCGAGAACAAATTAATTAGATTCTTCTGTGTGTAATAGAATAATAGTACGCGTGTGTTCGCGCATGTGTGTTTATACATATATATAAACACAGGTTTATATATATATATGTGTGTGTGTGTGTGTGTGTGTGTGTGTGTGTGTGTATAATGTGATATATTGACATTCATTATATAT
>NC_068995.1:5721692-5725794 GCF_001194135.2 Octopus bimaculoides | reverse complement strand
ATCCATATGTGTATTTAAATTCATATAAATATGAATAGAGAAATGTTTAGTTTATACGTTTGTGTGTTCGTATGAAACTAAGAATTAAGAGAGGGGGGGGGGAACAAAGAAAAGAACGAAGAAAAGTAACACATATAAAAAGAAAGAAACGGTAAAAATTGTAGTATCTATCGGTAGATAATTTGGTTAGCTTGACAATAATGGAACTGTGACGTCAGTTCTATACCAGCATTGAAGTCTGTCTTTCTACATAGAAAATACCAAGATTGTTGAAGAGATCTATTAATGATGTTCGTACTAAAGATTTGAAATTCCCTCCCCATACCTTACTATCTTCCTTCCTCCTTTCTCTCTCATCAGCTCTATCTAGACAGGGATCGCTGCAAAATTACAATCTATAGCTTTCACAATGGTCTTCTGTCAAGTTTCTTTAATTCTTATTTTAAGTTGATCTGATTTTCAATCGTGATTGCAACAAGTAAATTCAATTTCTCCAAACTCTCAGGAGGCTCTTTGCCTGCTCGCACATATACACACAGCGCGCTCAGACACTCCAGACAGATACTCGCACTTGCAAATATGCGTTCAAAATTACCTGTATAAATACGCATACATGAAAAGCACACAAATATGCAAGTATAAATGAGTATATATATATATATATATATATATATATATATATAATGAAGAGAGAGGGAGAGCGGGTCGCTTTTTCTCAACCTCAAATTAAGCTTGTAAATATTTTATTTTACACTTAAAGATGTTGACTGATTATGTTATTATCGTTGATGCTATTCAATCTTTCTGTATACCCTAGAATAGCGACATAATGTTATTTTCAGCCGATGCACCACCCTAACAGAGGTGGCATAACAATTTATGTTCATCTGGGTCCGGTAACTCTTGCTATTTTCTGTTTCGTTGCGAATACGTGAAAGAGAATTCATGTGTTTTGTAGCTTCTATTTCTAGTACAGCGATCCAGTGATTGGCCGTGTGTTAAGAACTCGTCTGACAACTTTATTCAGGATAACGGTCATAAGGAGGTCCCATCTTACAAAGCAAAAAGGTTCTTTCTTACATTCTATCTCAGGACGAGTTGGTGGAAGATCTAATTGATGCTGTGAAGAGTATAGATATCATTGACCATGAGAGGCCATATGGAAGCGGCATTTGCCTAGATTTTAAAAGGATGGGAACAACGTCAAAATGGGAAGGGATGATACGCCGTACACATGTTTAAGAAACATGAGAATCTAAGAAACATGAGGTCTAAGAAACATGAGAATCGTGGCCATAATTTCTAGCACAATCATGGAATGTAGTCACCTTTGTACAACAGTCTGTAGATGAGTTGAGAGTGTAGGTGACCCAGATTATACCTGGATAGAATGCAGTCTACATGAACATCTAGATATACATTAGCAGAATGAATATCAATCTGACTGATAATGGAGTTAGAAAGTCTACGTAGTAACTATAAGCTAGGTAGTAAAGTCCATTTGATTGTCGTCAGTTCTGGCTACAAGAGGAAAAGCAGAAGAAAAGAAAGGTGGGGAGAAATGCAGCAGCAAGAAAAGCAGGTGTTAAAGATGAAGAAAGATAAAAACATGTCTGCCGTTAATGCAGTTTCTAGAACATCATTAGTCGGAACTGCGAAAGAGTGAGACCAAGTGTGATCATATCGTCATAATTGCTAATAACATTAGGATTTTATAGTGTGTGAAAAACCGAAGAGTCTCGGGCTACAACAGTACCATCTCCCATCGCTTGTCATGATTGTGGAGGTAAAATCTGGAGAAAGTAAATAAAACAAGGAGGAAAAGGCTACAACAAAACCAAACAAAAATGGAGGAACGGACTAGAAGTCCCTAGAATACTGATTTCCATTACTTCCCTAAACTTTGAAGCAAACTGGAAGGACACTCCACACTTTCTAACTTTTATCCTTGGGCTGGACGAATCAATGTGCGTATTTTCGAAGATATGAGTGTAATGGTTAAGATTAGCTTTCTCTATATGAAAAATATTTAATGACGGTCAGGAAATTTAGAATCGGTCACGGTTCAGCTAAGACCAAATATATATATAGAGAGAGAGAGAGATCAGAGCAAAACCTCGTTTGTCACGGAATGTTTCTGACTGCAGCCTCTCGTGCTTTTATATGGGAAATGCCTGTATTTCTAACGAAACATTGTCGTTTTATTGGTTTATATTATCTTTGTAACAAAATCTATTGTTAATTCTCTAACAATTCCTAGTTATGCCTCATAGAGTTAAGCACAAGTATTTTTGTTCTTTGTTAGGATAAGGGGAAGGCAGAAATGTAAGTAAGAAATGGTGAGAGGTGTCAAGTTTTTTAACCTACTGATAATGATAATTAGCAGATGCAACACTCAAGCTAAATATTTAAATAGCGTTCAGGAAAAAACAAAAAACTACCACCTAAAAAAAGACAAATGAATGGATAGAAATAATAAGACTGAAGATGAGGATATTAACAGAAGCCATCAACTATGCCAAACACTTGAATAACAACTTATTTTCTTCAACCGCAAAATCTTCCTTCTTAAATATGCAATCAGCTGAAGGCAGCAATCAGCGTTCAGCATTGATATCAATCTAACTGCTGCAGCACGTGGTGAGATTACGACGGTTTATAGAAACTGCGATGACTCACAACCAGAATATAAATGATCAATGACATGCAGATAGCTGGAATTAAGGAAATATAACCAAACATGTAGTAAATTACATTGAAATATCGTGGGAAATCTTACGGACTATTGACATAGCCATGCAGTATATTTCATGCCATCAACACATGCTTTTTCTAGATACAATAGGAATTTTTCTCAAAATAATTTATTCACTGAGTTCCTTATAAATCTTTCTTCGTCGATGACACCAATACTATACATTCTGGTATATGTTATCAGAATTCACATGCAATTCGTTTCAGTGTATGTATATGCGTGCGCGCTCGAGTATATATATATATATGTATGTATGTATGAATGTATGTATGTATCTGTGTGTGTGTGTAAGTAGCTTGCTTACCAACCACATGGTTCCGGGTTCAGTCCCACTGCGTGGTACCTTGGGCAAGTGTCTTCTAGTATAGCTTCGGGCTGACCAAAGCCTTCTGGGTGGATTTGGTAGACGGAAACTGAAAGAAGCCCGTCATATATATATATATATATATATATATATATATACATGTGTGTGTGTGTGTGTGTGTGTTTGTCATCTCATCATCGCTTGACAACCGGTGCTGGTGTGTTTATGTCCCCGTAATTTAGCGGTTCGGCAAAAGAGGATAGACTAAGTACTAGACTTACAAAGAATAAGTTCTGCATGGCTGCAGTCAAATGGCTGAAACAAATAAGAGTAATATATATATAAATTTATTTTAGCGTCTATATTTTAGTGAAATGTTAAGAGATCATGAATATGGTTACCGACAGTGTTGAACTCGATAAAATATAAACAGTTAAATTTATTATAAAATTATATTTGACTGGAACTTCGAGTTTTGACTAACGACTTCGTAGAGGGCTTTCTTTTGATAGGCCTTCAATGGAGAAAAATAGAATGTTACGTTTCAGAACGAATTTTATATTTATTTCAAAATAATAAACCACAGGATTTTCATATTTCTTATAAAATTTTCCTTACAGTTTGAAATAAACAGAACCGATAATGATAGCTCTGCAACATTATGGCCTCAGAAATCATTGGTGGTACCGTCATGTTGTGGATAAGTTCTACATCATTGGTGAAACAGAGTTCTAAGGTAAGTTCTACATCATTAGTGAAACAGAGTTCTAAGGTCTTTACAGCTGCTCGTGTACAGTATTAATTATTCCAGAAACATCATTCTATTGACATTAAATAAAGATTCTGCTTGATTCGGGGGTTGAATGCCCAGCCTTCCTAGTCCTTTTCCAGGGCTTAAAAAAAGCTGAAGTAGATCTGCAATAAATGTGTAAATCTAAGAGGAGGATATGGTCAATAAAACCATTAACTGATCCTCCTGTATTTTCTTTTAACTCAAAGCTAAGAATCCATCATATATATATATATATATATATATATATATA
>NC_068995.1:5716076-5720039 GCF_001194135.2 Octopus bimaculoides | reverse complement strand
TATATATATATGTGCATACACGTTTACTTGTTTTAGTCATTTGACTGCGGCCATGCTGAAACACCGCCTTTATTCGAACAGATCGACCCCACGACTTAGTCTTCGTAAGCCTATAATTCTATCGGTCTCTTTTGCCAAACCGCTAGTTTACAGGGACGTAAACGCATCAACACAACGGTTGTCAAGCGATGGTAGGGGAACAAACACAGACACACAAACATATATATATATATATATACATATATAGGACGGGCTTCTTTCAGTTTCCGTCTACCAAAACCACACATAAAGCTTTGGTGTGCCCGAAGCTATAGCAGAAGACACTTGCCGAAGTTGCCACGCATTGGGACTGAACCCGGAACCATGTGATTGGAAAGAGAGCTTCCTGCCACACACCCACGCCTGCGCCCATGTATGTATGTAAGTGTTGATTACGTTGAAGCTATGGTTAAAGACAAATACACAAAGGTGTCGTAGGATCATTTGGAACTCGAAAACACAAATAAATTCATAAATTGAACTTTTGAACCACGCAGTCTTGCCTCCGCCATTTCAGACTTTTAGCGCAGTGCTTTTTGTACCCCTTCATCCTAGCATTAACTATTGAAACTTTCTTACTAATAGTTGTTGGCTCTTAATAAAACCAAATGAATTCTCATATTCTACGTAAACCCATCTTAACAAATATCACACGAAAATGTCTCTAGAGTAGAACCAAAGCAATTCTCAGGAAATCAAAACAAAATCTTTTCTGGAAAATCTTTTGAAAAATGACTAACATTTTCTTCCAAATCGAATCCCGTACAAATTTTATTTTTAAAGTAGGATTTAGATAACAATTTCAAGTTATATGTTGCCAACAGTCTTATGACGCCATTTTAGCTTTTAATAGGGAAAGATTTGCTACCTTGAAGCTTTTCTTGGCGTTATTTCAATGATTCCATGATGGTTGAATTAACGTTCAATTGAAGACAATTTCTATATATTTTAAAAGAAATTCGCGTTTTCTAAGATTCATCGGTTCAACTGATAATGTTGTATAGCCTAAAGAGAAGATTTACCGAATAAAATACATACACAAACCAGCTTTTCAACAGTCGATCGTGTGCAGTATCGCACTGCGCATGCTTCAACAATCTCGAAAAGAACTTAAGTGCTGATTGATATCTACAGAATCGATTTCTCCCAAGCGGGAACTTTGGAATAAACTGTTGAAAATATTTCGAGGATCCTTTCCGTTTCTTTCTTCTCTCCAATACTTTCACATTACTTCTCCTTCCTTTCAACCCCTCTCTCTCTTTCTTCACCTCTCTTTCTATCTATCTTTCTATCTTTATCGTTGTGCCTCTATCGCTTCATTCTCTATCTTACTTGGGCGATCTTTATCGTGTTCTCTCTCTCTACATCACTCTATATATTTCTCTATTTCTCTCCATCGCTGCATCAGTATATCTTTTTGTTTCTCCTTCTCTCACTCGCTATCTCTCTATTGATCCATCTGTCTTCACCTGTATTTATTCCTATAATTCTCCGTCACCCTCTCTCTCACTTCTGGTGTCTGCATGTATGTATATATGACTGGTATATATGCATACATACACTTTCAATATATATATATATATATATATATACAAACGCGCAACCCCAAACAGTGTGAAACAATAAACTAGCGCCCTTACTCACTTCATATTATATCGATATATTTCTCTCTTGCATTGGCTTACACCCATTAACGTATAAAAATGAACACAATTTTAAAACACAGACACATACATACACACAAGCTGGTATCAGATAACATATATATATACTTATATTTTCTCTCTCTCTCTCTCTCTCTCTCTCTCTCTCTCATTCACTCTTGCTCTCTCTCTCTCTCTTTCTCTCTCTCTCTCTCTCTCTCACTCTCTCCGTGTATGTATGTGTATATGACAACACAAAGCATGGAGAGGGCAACGAAGGATTACAAATAGAAAGACATACATACATACATACAATGCGCCTGTGTACGCATAAGTACATTATTCAGACACAATTACATTCCGTTAACAAAAGAAGAGCCTATGTAGTATTTAGGCTCGTTAGAAATAGAAACTACATCACTCTTAAATAAAACACTACGTTTTTTTAAATAAAAAAAATGGAAGTCACATTGTTATATTTAGACTAAAGTTTAAAATATTTACACTAAAGTTTAAAATGTGCAAAATTGGGGCTGGTATATCTTTGATCATAGGCTGGCTTGACTGACCTAGGATTAAATCGTAACAACAAAAATTATTATTATTATTGTTGTTGTTATCAGGGCGGTAAGCTGGCAGAATTGTTAGCACGTCAGATCTTATATATTTACACACACACACACACGACTATTACAACGAAGCACGTACCATCGTTTCACTGATTGTTTTAAGTATCTTTAGCTGTGAGCAGAAATAAACACCATGTGGGCCCCCTCTCACCATTTCACGCAGTAAAACATCAATAATATAATAGTTGGCGGGGAAAAGGGCTCCAGCATCGTTTGCCAGGTACTGTTCTCAACAATTAAGATGGAACAATACGAAATGATGAGCATTATGCGTTGCCTGGCTAAGCAGTAGAATCTATGACTATATCGTAAGCCTGATACTTCCACTGCAAGGCCTGCGGCCTTCACGTATTCATACACACACACGGATACATACACACATGTGTGCGTGTGCGTGCACGTGTGTGTGTGTGTCTGAAAACAGACTCTTCCTGTTTTAACAGGAAATATGCGTCAGTATTTTACTCGTAAACACAATAGTCATCGATAAATCGCTTTTTGAAATGAGACTCCCTTATCAGAGTAAACCTGGGACTAAAAAGCAACATTTTGTCGAAACTTCATCCCTGAACTGTCTAAAAGCAACATTTCACTCTTCGTTATCGTGGTCCTATATTCACCATACGATAGGATGGTTTACAAATACAGTGCTGTTGGTCATAACTTGCGCGATGGGGGTCGACCTGAAGCTAAATAAAGTAAATAACCATGACAATTATGGCAATAGTAATAAAAACACTGACAACGAGAACAATATCTCTAACCGTAGTGTATATTTTGATGTCGAGGAAAGAATGCGGGTATTTAGACGATTATAGTGTTCCATGTTTTGGTAGATGTAAAGGCGTTATCGTGAATGTAAATGTTAGTTTGATTAAAGAACATTTTATGAATATTCTACTGCTGAAACAGGGGATTAGATTTCGCAAAGATTAATTGAAGGTTTCACTTAAAATGATTGATGGTTTCCAATAACACCATGATGCGAATTAAACATCCTGTCATTAAGCATTAGATGTTTGGAAATAAGACTTCCAATAATAATAATAATAATAATAATAACAACAACAGCAGCAATGAGCTAATTAGTTTTATTAGCAAGACTACAGGGTTTAGCAGAAACTGTGCAACACCAAAATAAATACGCGTTTAAAGGGATCAACGAAGGAGCGTGTATGCAGTCACTTAATTTGCTAGAAATAGTACACAGATGTACTTCAAATGATTATTTTACAATAGTAAACATGGATGTTAAACTAGGCTACAGATTACGTCAGCTAATCTAGACCTGGCTATACTATATCTCGAAACACACTGGATTATGATCATAGATCTATTCGACGTACCTAAATTGGGGTACAAAACAGCATATTTGCAACCAGTTTCATAGCGACTGCAACAAAGACATTTTAATACGAAGAAAGTGATGGCGATATATTATTCCTAAATTTCATCTTGTGTCACAAGATTGTCGTTTTATACTTGAAAGAAAATATTTAGCAAAGTCTTAACTCAATCTCAGGTATACGAACAAACATAGAACAAATGTATTCAGAAACATATATAGAACATAATATAATTAGAAAAAGTCCCTCTGTGTGTGTGTGTGTGTGTGTGTGTGTGTGTGTGTGTGTGTGTGTGTGTGTGTGTGT
>NC_068995.1:5715015-5715788 GCF_001194135.2 Octopus bimaculoides | reverse complement strand
TATATATATATATATATGTGTGTGTGTGTGTGTATGTATGTATGTATGTAACCATACTTGCTTTGTTCATTAACAACTGTTGGCTGCTACGTAGTACCCAAAAACGAATTGTTAAAAATCTCCTTGAAATGGCCAGAAGTGTATACAAAAGCACAAAATGCAATTATATTTTTGTTATATATAAAATGTATGTATGCATTATATTTTAATATATATTATTATATGTATAATGAATGTTTCCTACTCAATTTGTATATTGGTATAACCAAATTAGAATTAGTTTAATATTTTAATATTTTACTTAATTTAAATATGTACTGGCGTCGCAAATAGGAGTAACTGGCTCATTTTTAACAAACACAACACTAGGCTTTACTGTAATTATCACATAATTCGCTGAAAGCAAAGCAGGAAAAGAAAGAGAGAGAAATTTGGAGATTGTTCAAGAGAGACATAACAAATGACAGAAAAAATAAACAAAAATCACATACACTATTCAATCACATATTTAGTTAACAAGCAAACAATTAATAATATCAAATTGAACAAGATGGATGATATCTGCATTGTTATTAGCCTCTTCATTTATTTGTTATTACTTTACGTGAATATGTTGTTGCATGTCTTCGTGTGTGTGGGGCTGTTTTCTGGTAAATGCGTACCTGTTTATATGTATTTATTTCCGTGGTCAAGTGTCTTCGAGTTAATCCTCTTAGATTTGTATATGCACGAAAATGTGTACGTGACCGTAAGTATGTATGTGTATGTATATA
>NC_068995.1:5712522-5714381 GCF_001194135.2 Octopus bimaculoides | reverse complement strand
GTGTGTGTTGGGAAGGAATTACAGAATTGGTATGGAAGCTAATCATACGATACACTAAAGGAGATGAATTTAACCAAATTCCTCAAAAAGAGAAAACCAAAAGCTAAACAATATTAACAATAGCAACAATAATAATAACAACAACTATGATAATGATGATGATGATGGAAAGAACCGAAAAACCAAGAAAAACCTCTCTGAAACTATAACGATGTGTCTACAGTGCTGTTGTTGCTACTGTCCACGTCCGACATGGAGAACTTTAAGTACCAATTATGTTAATGTTTCTTCTAGTTTTCTTTGCTTACTAAATTTATTCTAGTTTCATCTCATCTTGTTTTCATTCTTTTTCGTTTTACTCTGTTGTGAACACACCATAATGGTTTCTGCATCTTCGCATGTCTTATTTGTTTGTATTGTGATGTATTTTTTTTGCTTTATATTGTTTTGTTTCTTTTTTTGTCTTTTTTTTTTGTTTACTTTAATTCATACTCTTCAATTTTTCCTGTTTTCTTTTATTTTTCCTCTTGTATTTCTAAAATTACGTGTTCTTGGGATATTGAGATATTTATCTGGCAGCAATTTAATTTATGCACTTTCTCTCTCTCTCTCTCCTCCTTCTAATTCTCTTTTTACTTCTTACTATTGTTTTTGATATTATTATTATTACTATTATTATTATTTCGTATTCTCCTTTAGTTTTACACAACGCCATTGTCTGGCTAATTAAATTTACACTTTGCGTTATAGATTTTGTTTCTGAAAACTTATTGTCCTGCAGCGCATACTTACATATATGTTCTGGTACATGTTTGAGTGGGTAGAAATACATTCACATACATTCTCGCATACAAACACACCATATCCGTGTATGCGTATAATGGTGCATACATGGAACATTCGAGATCACATATACATACATACAAAAGTTGAAATGGAGATACATCTAAATATATATAAATTTTATTAGATATGCAAATAGACATTTAAACATGAAATTATGTGTACACACTAGCATTCGTAGCCAAATATCTCTGTAACTATACACACACGCATATATATATATATATATATATATATATATGTAATATGCCTGTGCGTAAATCCGTGTCTGCTTCTGAGTTTGTGTGTGTGTGTGTAGTACGTGTATGATTTTTACGAAATAGATATATCCACATATATCAAAATTATATTACGTACATAATGTAAATAAACATTTAAGCACGAAATTACGATTTGACACCAACGTTCCTATATTCATCGATCTTTCTAGTGACATGCATAAAAAATAGCTTCATGTAGTATCCGAAAACTCAGCATGCAACTATTAAACATTAAATAATTTTAATCGTGATATTCATAAATATTCATTTTTGGTGTATCTATTTCTCTATGAATCTATATCAATTTTCCTATATGTCTACCCATTTTAGCAGATGCAGAGACTTCTCATCCTTAAATATATTTAATGTATGTAAGTGTGTGCATATGTGTCTATGTATATATATATATATATATATATATATATATTTACTTTTGTATGTGGTACATATATATTTAATAAGATGCTCAAAGTTTCCTATGACTGAAGTTTCGTGGGCTCGTTGGATACCTCCATCTTATCAGATGGTGTGTGTATGTGTATATATATATATATATATATACTAGAACGTTGGATTTGGAAGCTGATAAGCTATAAGTAAGAGCGTATAAGTTTTTAGTTGAAATCACTTTGGATACTAAACGTTAGTCAATGATTGCACGCTATTATATTTCTCATTTACGTCAAGATCAATCATTGCAAATCAAAAATATTTCATATTCTCTTGAACGCTAAAAATAACTATATCACCAATATA
>NC_068995.1:5706053-5708605 GCF_001194135.2 Octopus bimaculoides | reverse complement strand
CACACACACACACACACACACACACACACACACACACACACACACACACACACACACACACACACTTATGTACTAGAGGCTACTAGAGTTTCCTGAAGCCTCTTGTAGCTTTTGGTATAAACGATACCCATAGTTGAATTAACAAATCTACAACGAACCTTGACGCTCATCAACTTAGTGAATGACCTATCAATCTTCTACACATGCACACATATAAAGCTTAATCTCTTGTATATAAGCAAACATGCTTCACTCTATTGAATTACTTGATTGATGGTGCTTCTTTCATACATTTGGTGGAAATGGGGGTTGCATATGATGTTAAAGACTGTTGTAGTTGTCCAGCCACAGATCTTGCAGGCCTGGGACTAGGGGAATTTCCTGATATAATCAACCCGTCTATTATGCTAAACACAATTTAGCTAGACCTTGAGAATCCAGTTTTTCCTGCCCCTTTCTCGTTAAGAAACTGTTGTTTCGAAAAGTTTTAGGTCCTTTGTCTAACAGACCTGTCGAGTTGGTAGAGTTTCTTCGCATTCGCGACACAAGTGGTAATAATGGTGGGGTTAATATAAGTACTAATGTTGTTCACAATGAGGACGATGGTGATGATGACAGTTGTGTAATTAATTAAGGTTATATATTCCGTTATGGTGGTGATGATTACCTGGATTTTGATTGTGTCGTTTAGCCCGATACCAGATATTTTGGTGCATTTGTTGTGATCCTAGTTCATTTAGACGGTATATGTATGTAAAACAACGTTAGCTAATGTATTCTCCCCCTTTTTTAAAAATTCAAAACGTTACTTTGATGATGATGATGATAATGGTTTCAAATTTTGGAGCAAGGCCAGCAACTTGGTGGGGAGAGGCCAAGTCGATTACATCAACCTTAGTACTTGACTGGTATTTTATTTTTAATGACCTCAAAAGGATGACAGGCAAAAGACTTGACTTCAATGCGTAAAAAGCTTGAAGAAATACCGCTAAGTATCTTGTTCCATGTGTTAACCATTCTACCAAATCGCCGCCTTAATAAATTCATATTTTTGTGATGGGAGTCGGAGTAATATGCGAGTAGTGGTGTTCCAGGTGGCACAGGTTGTAGAAACTGTGATAGTTGGGGCCGCTATGTTGCTGCCGCTGCTGACAGGTATTCGATTAATATCAACTGCCGATAACTATGTATTTTACAAAATGACATATGGCATGTGTATATTGTATCGGTGAGTTATATATCATGTCTTAACAAAGGGACATTAAATTCTCAGTAGTTTATACTAAACCTTGAAATTGGAAGCTAAAAAAACAACGTGGCCATATCTCCAGCTTATTGTGGAATGGATATTACACGCACTGCATTTAGGTCTAGGTCAACAGTAGCAGTATATTTTGTGTACTCTTCAATGTGGCCTTCCGCTTAGACAATCACGAAATCGACTACAAATTCTTTGCAATAAAAATGGTCATTAAATGCAGTGAAGAAAACAAGGCTGATAGTTGCTGTTATTACTGTTATCGTTATCTTTTATTAGTACTGAAACAGCCTTGATCAAGGAGACCTGTGATCAAATATCTTTAAGTCATGACCATCCCGTATATTGTATAATATGGAATAGAATGCCCAGTGTATCTTTCCGATTTCAAGACGGTAAGGTGACATTTGAGATATAGTTGATATTTCTTGCAGGTCGAATATCGGACGGAGATTCCTTTTTACCTTGCTGAAAGGGTATTGCATGGGTAAGCTTTGGTTTTGGTTACTATTTCTAAGAGATTGAACGACGATATAGAGACTGCTTCGAGTGATTTTGTTGTTCAACTCATGCATGTCAACACTGATCGGGTAGACCTATGTAAAGGCCTTCCATCCATGAGCACCTAGTCATTATAATATTGTAGGAGAATGCGTTATTCCTTGTGTATCCATTTCTCTATCAATATTGTAGTGTGTGACTTCAGGGAGATAGTTGTCATTTCTACCATGTTGATGGAGCAGCTGAAGATTTTTCGTTTGATGGCAGAAAGTGGTGGTCGGTGAGAGAAGTCAGTGGTTAGGAGGCAAGAGACTACATGATATGATAGGTAAGTGTTCCGTTGTGAAGGTGATAGGCACAAATGAGGTGAAAAGGTTCAGGCTGGAGCCTGAACACATTTTAACAACAGACGCAGCAACTCCAACCTCAGCAAAAGCAACAGCTGCGACGATAACAAGAGAATCCACATAGAGAAGCTAAAAACGGAGCAGAGAGAGTGAGTGCGGTTCTGTGTGAAAGTGTATGTGTGGAGAGTGTTGTTAGTGTATCTTTGTATGGGCATATAACGAAATTGTATGTGTGAATGAGAAAGAGAGAGAGAGAGTCGGTGACAGTGACTCGGCCATTTTGAAGTAAATGGTGTGAAAATAATTTTATAAGACGAGATACATTAAATAGCGATGCATATGGAATGATTTTCATTTCCAAACCTTTGATTTCTCTGAATGGATTTACACAGCTGCTTACTTCTGTTACGTAATTTTATTCATCGACATATATATATATATATATA
>NC_068995.1:5698519-5705940 GCF_001194135.2 Octopus bimaculoides | reverse complement strand
GTGTGTGTGTGTGTGTGTGTGACCTATACATATGTGTGCTTGTAGAGTATTCGTTAAAACCCAAACACATACACGCTATTATTGCAGTAAATACAGTTTGTTTCATTTTATTAATGCGATGTATAATCATTTCCACATGAAATCATTTAGTTTTGCTATATTATCTTCCCTATTTGCCAACAACAAGAAATGGCTTCAAATTTCGATTTAAGCTGATGGCAGCTTCACGCATTCCTTATACAACTGATATGAAAGTTGACAGTCAGTGATAAGGTATAAAGAACAGGAATATATAATAATGTCTAATGTGGAAACGTGTCCACATCTATCCAGTCGTATATATCGATTACGGGATAGTGAAAGGTAAATTTGAACGTGATACTGTTTGGACATTGAAATTACCATAAATATTATACGTTAGGGCTTGGCATATTGCAGGTTGTCTTATCTTGTGCCCTTGCCTTCCAATGTGGTTTTAGGAGCAACGATGTCACATACTGTTCACCAGGTTCCTCCATATGTCGCAGTCATTTACTAGTACTCAGGTCCTCCACTAACGATTTGCACGTTCATTCCTTGGAGTAGACTGTCCCCCTTTTCCTCTGTGCACTCCTTTATCCCCTGTTACAGTTTCGTGAAGAATGGTTTCTGCAGGGCCGTATAGCTAGCCATACCATTTCAGCTGTCTTTGTTAGTGAAACCTTCTTAGAATCCATTGTCGTACTGGGTAGTATCACTTGCTCGATGATGTGGTGCATTATAAGATTGTTGTATGAGATTTCCGTTTCCTGTATCTTCCCTTAGACGTTATGGGACCAATCACAGATGGTGATTTGTGTCAGGGCTGCACTGATTACTTTGGTAGAAAGCTGTAGAATAAATGTAATCGGACAACTAGACATTAGCCACAGGCATTTTCCTGGACTAAAATTTAAGGCAGGTCGTCAGACAGAAAAAGGGAAGGTGAATTTGCTGAATGGTTACAGCATTATCTTCAGTATCCCAAGGTTCTTCCTCCAAATCTTGTCATAGTCAACCTTACCTTCAATCAATCAGGGACCTGTTAAATATGGTACTAGCCATGTATCTGGTTATTTCGTTAGTCGACTAACCCATCTCTCCATCGAAAATGCTGGTTGTGTTCCTAAATTAGTGACCATTATAGTAAACGTCTTTTGTTGGAAGAAATGGGATTAGATAGCACAAATAACAGGTACTCTGTTAACATTATCAAAAGAAATATGAAACAGAAGCAGCGCCAATGCAATAAAAATTATCGACCACAAATACTTTACGTATGCGCTTTGTGTATTGTATTTGCAGATAGGCTGCGATTTGGTGTTGTGGAGAATACGTGTACGTAATATTAAGCCACAAATAATGGCGAAACATCGATGTCTTTCGCTTCTGGATGCGATTTGAGATGAGTTAACTTGCTTGTCCATGCCTTTCCCTTATTTTAACGTACGGCATTTTGACAAAATATTCTCCACTACGCCAACTCGCAGCCTAGCGGCAAAGTACACAGGATGTGTGCGTCAAATTTATGTGGTTGATAATGATTATTAAAGCAAGTTACAGAAAATGATAAAATAATACAAAGAGATCAGACACAGAAATCACATAAAACAACTTATTTGTCACTGTTGAAGCTTAACTCTATCCACTCATATGTGCTGCAAACAGTAGTTAATCCTCTCAAACTCTTCTTTGTGTAAATTAACGACCTGCTTGTTGATATTACGTCTAACAACGTCCACATTTCTCTGTTGATAAAAATCAATGTTTATACGTCTTTAAATGTGTGATCACAGGAATCATCTTCATTCAACCTAAACACCTCACAACAGCCTAGCTCTGCTTTTATAAACGAAGACCTTGAACAAATTCTTAAACAAGAACATGAAAGCCGAGTCTCGTTGAGCAGAATAAAATCACTTTTGTTGCATGTAACAGAGAAACAGTGTTGCTACTTGTCCTTTATTTGTTGTAAACGATAAACATCTAAAATAATCTAAGTGGTTATATATCACTACATTCCATACATGGTGCTCTCACATTTAACAGTAACTAACCCGTACCTGAACAATTACCATCTTTAGAAGATCAAGTGATTAATCTCTGGCTTGCTTCAAAGAACATGAAAGATTCGCATGGGTTCCCAACATACATACCTGACAAAAATACTGATCACCCATCAACAAGAGTTCTACCTACGTATCTAAAACGAATATATACATGTGGTGGGGGGATTATGTGTGATAATATTGATTACACTATTGCACACTGAATGGATGTATGTTTAATACCCCTGCATTCCCTTCGTCCCAATCGCTAACATTGAAATAGATATTTCCCCTCTTGTTTCTCGGCTCCAATGTACCAATTGCTTAACAACCACATCCAGTGTTTTCTAACTTGAGACATAGCAGAGTACCTCTAACCTGCTCACTTCTCTTTCACAAGACTGTGCGTGGAAAGTATGGCTAATGAAGGATTTACTTTCCATTTACATTTCGGTTTCTTCCATCTGTTAGTTGTTTTTATCGTGTGCCATTCCTTTGTCACAAATGCTAAACTTTCACTCTCTCTCTTTCTCTCACTCTCACTCACTCACTCACACACGCGCGTTTCTTTGACAGCAATGAATGTCTTCTGTTATAACTGTTTAGTTCATGATACCTGCTGAGTAGAATCTGAACTTATTTCGTAGATGTTACATGGATTGAATCACAGATTCAACATTACATTAATCTCACGGTAGAGGATGTAGGAAAATTCAAAGCACACGAAATGTTGAAGTGATCGTTATAATTTTTTTTTCCTTGTAAAAGTTAACTAAATACTGTTCTCTACTAAAAATATTGAATAATCATTCCACTTAATGTCTAAGTGGTAGAAGACGCTTGTTCAAGGTGCAACGCACTGAGACGGAAGCCAGAACCGTAGGTTTGGAAGACAAACGTCTTACTACATAGCAACACCTGCGCCTACACATACACATACAGGCGCAAGCATATGCGCACATGCGCACGCACACATGCGCACGCATATGACGGGCTTCTTTCAGTTTAATCTTACCAAGTCCTGTCACATAGTTTTCATCGGCCCGGCTAATAGTAGAAGACATTTGCCCAACATGTCACACAGAGGGACTGAACCCGAAACTGTGCGGTTAACACAGTCAAGCTTGCGCTTCGAATTACGCATGAGTAATACATCATAATTTTCTACATATCGTCTACGCGCGCTTCACATTTGTGTTATATGTGATGTACGCGTACCCATCCACGTATAGAAATATGAAGACGTATGCATATATATATATAGATATATATGTATGTATATATAAATATATATGTATGCATATATAAATATGTATATATATGTATGTGTATATGTATGTAAATATGTATATATGTATGTGTGTATATATATATATATATATATATATATATATATAGATATAGATATAGATGTGTGTGTGTGTGTGTGTGTGTATAAATAGGTAAGTATATGTATATATGCAAAGACATGATTTATTCAATGTTTTCGTAATGTAACTGAAATCTTATAATCGCATATATCATTTATCTGGAAATAAGCAGTGTGTTTAAGACGTAAATAAAACGTCTTGCGAACTAATATCGAAGTTCATTCACATTTAAACAAAATACACACTGGGGTTTACACTTTTGAATTAGCTGCAGGTTATATAGACTACTTCATTGGTCTCTGTAGCTGACACTTGGTATTTCAAACGATATATTTTAGTCAGTTTCATGTTGCAGTCTAATTAGAGAATGTTTTAATATCAGTGCAGTATTTATCATATGTTTGTCTGCTACTAGTAAATTCCATTTACTAAACTAGTGTTGATAGCAAACAAGAATATGAAAAAAAAAATGGGTAGAAGGTTAAGAGCTTGTTGAGTTAATTTAAATTCACACACGCTATGAAATCGCACTGGTGTGAATGATTTAAACTTTTGAAATTAATGGGTAGTAAATCTTTTCTGTGACGGAGGAAATTGCTAAGTACAGACGATTGTGAACTCTCTAGGTTATTGCTGCTGTTGTTGTTGTTTCTTTTTATTGGTTATTTCTAAGTTCAAGTTCACTGCGGGTATATGACTATATTCTTCTTCGTTTGTTACTTATTTCTGCATAATTATATATTATCAAAGTTCATTTTTCCCTTCATTATAATATTTCTTATCAAATGGCTACAAGATAGCAATGCACTGAGCAAAAGTACACACACACACACACACACACACACACACACACACACACACACACACACACACACACACACACTCACACACACACGCTCACATGTGTGACACCGAGGAGCACATGTTTCTTATTTACTCACGCTTTCTCTGCACGTCCTGCATCTATCTTACTTCTTTCTGTCTAATTTTCTGAAGAACTCAACACATTCAAAAGCACTTCTTCCTTAATCTCTTATTGGCTCTCAAACTCATAACACTTCACTATTTTCACTTTTCTCTACTTGCTATTCTCGTCATTAATTTAATATTTTTTACAGCACATCAATTGTATAGAATAAACATTTACATACTTATTAAAAATTTAGTGAAGTTTTGTCATATTTCCATTTACATTGGTTCCTCTTATATACGTAAAATAGATATAATTATAGACAAGTTGTTAAAAGCACAAATATACAAATTAGTCGATTCACTACAGCACTAGCTTAATTTATGACTGCAGTTTATGTTGTTGGTCGTGGAATGGATCAAGGCCTATCTTCTCTGAGGTCTGGTCAAGACAGGAAGCATGTGCCTTCTTGTTTCCGCACATGGCAATGGCGAAAGACTGCGTTTACATTATTATTGAACCCGAAGTGAGATTTTGTTATATAAAAATGTATTTCAATTATTCTGATTATTCTGTGCATAAGATGTTACTTCATTATGAAACATCAAAAGAGCAAATACGAAAGTTTGTTTTATGTAGCACAGGGCTAGCCTCAATTATGACTACATTATAAAACAAAAATTGATCTTGGCTGTTTTGTGGGGAGGAAGCTTTGCGAGGAGTGGCCAACAAATTGTGAAATGTTCCGTGACGAAACTCTTCACTGTTTGTTGTCTCACATGAAGAGTATATGCTTATATTCTTTAGCAAAATATCTTAACGTTTATACATGTGAATTTGTTTTGTAATTCCGGTTTACCAAACCTCGCGGAACTGCAATTAAACTTAAAAGTACTCTATAGATAAAACAGTAGCTATATTTAAGATGATGCACACAGAACTATTCATGTTTCCTTCACTTGAAATTCATCTGGGATTCTTTCCAATTCAACAACCAGCATCATACCATAAGACTCTATATCTCGGGGCATTAAACTAAACACTACAAATAGTGATTATCTCAGAACGATTTTCTCTCTTGTTCCTTTCTTCTAAATCTTCCCCCAAATAAATTTCTACCAATCATCTTCACGATAATGCTACTTTGTCTTAATATGCACATCGAACAGACACTTCCATTAGTTATTATAACCAGCAAATTTACTCAAGCAACGTCTCTCCTGTGCCCTAAGTATATTCTTTACAATATACTTCAGGGATAATAGGGGGTAGAGCTCATTAACGTGTTCTTTTCTTCAGCTCTATTCCGGAAAATCCCATTCAGATTAATTTAGCACAAACACAGACACACACATATATATGTAAATACATATACTGTATATATATATATATATATATATATGTATAAAGTGAACAACATAAGACGTGTTAAATGGAATTCTAATTATTTGATATGAAGATGATCTACTTTGTTCGCTGTAATCATTATAACACACCAAGAAAGTGATTCACACAGATTCTAAACCTTTAAAGGAATTTGGAGCCTCTTTTTTTTAACGTAAAACGTCTTTTAGCTCTTTCAAAATATAATGGAAGAGAAGCACGGTTCCTAACTTGCTGCTTGAAAACGCATTATAAACGTTCCATCATTGCGATCCGGTGATTGAGACAGTAGAAATCCAAGATGTCTACTTCCCTCTTGTGTTTTTCACGCCAATTTTGAATAATATTAGGTGTATAAATTGAAGCATTATTGTCCTAGATGATTGCGCTATCAGCGGAGAACAATATTTGTATGATAAGGTGGATATCCACAGCCAAACCATTCAGATAATCCTTGGTGCTAGCTTTTCCATTTGGAACAGCTGAAAGGCCAAGAGAGTGAAATGTTTGCCAGATCATCACGAGTCACCTCTATGCTTCATGGCCGAGCTCCAAACAACCAAGATTGATTTCTACTTTGAACTATTCTCAGGCATAAACTCACTCTCAAGTGGAGAAAAAGGATAAACGATGTTTCACTAGAGAAGATAACATTGGTCCATTGAATACTTCTGATAGTCGAGGCACTAATTATCCGCTTTCACTGTTGATGGGCAGTAGGGAAGATTTAGCAAATGCAGCCATCCCACGGTATCCTGGTTCATGGAGGTCATGACCTACGACTTTGGATGACACAGGATTGATACGGTGGTAGGTCACATCTGTTGTCACATTTACTGTCGTAGTTTGGTGTTTTCTTTTTTTTTTGAGACACAATACTTTACATTATTCTGCGGTCCCTCTCTGTCCGCTTTGGCTTCCATCCAGAATTATGCTTGCCAAAGCTGTTTTTATCTTCGTTTTGGAATGCGAACATGATTTTAGTGATTATAACTTTCAAAACATTAAACAATTCAGCAGTTTTTATTGACTGAAGCACCAGCCATCCGTGCTCCAACAGTTTGCTCTCTTTAGAAATCAGATACGCATTTCAACTTATATAAATGTAAATATCTGCAACAAAAGAAAATAGAAGTTTATATCATGAAGTGCATTCATACATAATGCATATGAACAGATATATACAGACTGGAACAGTTGTGAATTTGCAGTATTACCAATAGAAAAAAAAGTAGTTAAATAAAGTGCAGTTTCTAATATTTTGTCCTACCCTTGTAATATATCTTTTATCCTCTACTACATTCAATCATTAGACAGCGACCATTCTGGGGCACCACCTTGGAAAAAGCTTAGTCGAATGAATCATCCCCAGGACTTATTTTATCGGTCTTTGGCTGAACCGATATGTTACGGCGAAGTAATCGCACCAACACCGGTTGTCAAGCAGTGGTGCAGGACACACCCCTCACACACACATGACGGATTTCTTTCAGTTTCTGTTTATCAGATCCAATCATTGGTCGACCCGAGGCTATAGTAGAAGACACTTGCACAAGTTGCCACGCAGTAGGACTGAACCCAGAACTATGTGGTTGGGAAGCAAGCTTCTTATCACAGAGCCCTTATGTATGATTCTTGTCTTTTCCTCCGTGTCGTGTCGAAAGAGTACCACGTGTGTGTGTGTGTGTGTGT
>NC_068995.1:5693128-5698268 GCF_001194135.2 Octopus bimaculoides | reverse complement strand
CTTAACCAAGAAAGGCATATCCCTTCCATCCCACCCACTACTTGTTCAGGACATCAAACTAGACATGTTCAGGTTGGACATCAAAGATTTCAAGCACTTTTTGCCAAAATCGTGGATATCGAGCCTCCTCATTGGCAAACTTGCACATAATATATGTGTGTGTGTGTGTGTGTGTGTGTGTGTGTGTGTGTGCGCGTGTATTTATGCATGTGTCGGCGTATGTATTTTTGTATATGCTTAAGAGTTTATATACGTATGTATATCGATGTGTATGTACAATGCTATAATAAAAATGTAATTCTTAAACGTCTTCTGGCCTTTTTGCACAGCATATGTAAGGAAGCCGCCTGTCATTTTCGCCCATTCATTTACGTACTGGCAAATCACTAGTATCTTCTACGATATTTCTACAATTTCTATATTTCATTATCGTTTGCCTTCTTTTTTCATAAAAGAGTTTCTTACTACATGCCCACTAAATGCATTTCCTGATTTACATTTTCCAAAAATAGGAATCTACGATTCGGAAAAATATCTATAATATTATTACCATTCTATTCCTTATAAGGTTCTATTTCTTTCCTTCATTACTGCTTACTTTCTTTTTCATAACAAGACCCTCATAAAGCATTCTTTTTCATGTGGGTTCATCACAAATAATCACAACCTTCTCAATAATAAAATCTCCCATTCCAGCTCCGTTTCTGTCATTTCTCAATTATATTACCATTCTATTATAAATTTCCATATTTCTCTTTCATTAATATTTGTTGTTGTTTTTTTTCTTTCTTAACAGGTCCTTATACAACATTTTCAGTCAACTCCATTATCAATAATCACAGCCTCAGTATTGAAACTTTCTCTCTCAGGTCTGTTAATATCATTTCTTAATGACATTCCTTTAATATTTCTTTCTTTTGCACTTACGTTTCATTGCTTTCTGTCTCTAAATGCACGATCTCATTATATTTATGGTCCCTCAGCGAACAATTCGCTTGCCCGTTTTCAGGCAATAAACTCACATACGCAAATATACTTTCGATATTCATTCGCCGATTTTATTTTCTGATTTACATCTTTAAAAAAAATGTACTTTCATGCTCAGTAATGTGTAGTTTTTCAGTTCTGTCGCTAATTATAGCATCTTGCCAATTTTTTTTCTTTAAAACTATCTTGGTCTATTTGTAATTCAGCATGCTCCTCTTTCCTGAGCTTGCCTTCTTTTTCTCTTGCTCTCCTACTTACAGTCTTTCTCTTATAAACTCCCATATGTAAATTTACTTTCATTATACGATCGTAGATTTAATTATCTAATTTACATGTTTCAAAACCAAGACTATTCCGCAAATATACAATATCTTTCACAAATTCGTACTCTTATTTTACCCACCTAAAACCTTTTCATTTAATACGCTCCATATATTTCTATATTTTAAACATTAAAAATCCACATTTTGCCAAAACAAAAAAACAGCACTCTCTTTCTTTTATTCCATACTGCCATATTCATAGAGGCACAGGCCCCCAGCAGATGAATTCTTTCACTACTGAATGTACATATCATATTCATTAATCGGCAACAGTCGAAATCACGACGACTTACATAATGTATAGATTAACTATGTACTATACTCATATATAAACTAAGTCTACATATGCTATACTTACAATGCTATGTTTGCACTGAGGAGGGTGTTTGCACTGAAGAGCATTGTATTCATTACTTGTTGAAATATAGGAGTCATCTTTACACGAAAGGGACGCCACTTAAACCTAAATAAGCCACGCTGTGTATCAATGGCTAATAAGTGTGAGCATTCTTCTTCTACTTCGATTTATAAGTATGACTCCGAGGGGTCTAATTTTGAGAAGAATTTCCTTCCATTCAACTTTACGAACACTTCCTCGGGACTCGGCAATGGGTAGTTATGTGAGAGTAAGCAATCGTTTAAACCGGTTGAAAAAGAACTCCACAAGCTCGTATCTTATTCTTCTTTTTCGCGTAGTGCTGCCGAATCTCAGTGGTCCGTCTTCTCGATTATTCCTAGGCTTTCAAGTCTTTCGAGTTCCTTCTTTGCCTGTTCTATCGCTGCAAACAGTGCATTGCATTTTGGTTTCAATACAAGTGTTGCACTTTGTTTTACTACAATTTATGTCTTCGTTTTCGTGCAACACCTCTGTTCATCCAAGGAAACATCTGGGAATAAATGTTTTGTTTTTCGTTTCAATCGCTCAGCCGCATTCGAACCTTCGTCCGAACCGACTATATTCCTCAGAATAACATTGGCTATTAATTTCTTCGGGTACGATGGATATAACACATACTCCTTAATCGCTGTTCGAAATCTTTCACTAACGTTATGTGGAACTGTATAACAATACATTTTACACAGTTTTTGTTGCCCAGGGACTGCTGTTCCTACGTTTAGAGCAGCTTGTCTCTAAAATATTCTTCACTTTCTGGTCTCTATGAGAAGCTTATTAGTAGCTGCTGTCAGATAGTGCTAAAAGGTTTGAAGGCTTATTTAACTCGTTCAATTTGCAGCAACAACCAGAAATAACAGCAACACCTCCTTCAAAGCATAGCCTATTTAAAGAAAAAAAATGGCTAGTTTGGAGATAGTATCTGAATATAATGGCTGGATCTATTGAACATGCATGATATTAAACAGCAATAACGTTAACTTTATAGTTTTATTTTATTACACCGTTTCTATTTTTGTTTGAAACATATTTACTTCAACTTTGTAAATTAGTTTTATTCTTTGGCAAAGATAGGAACTCTAAACAAACACAATTCCTTTTCACAACGTATTGTTGATCTGATATCAATGTATTACTTCACTATTATAATTATCTTTTTACCAATTTCGTAATATCTCATCTAAATTATCCTTGTAACTTACTGTGATTCATGCTTCAAACCAATTCAGTTCACCCACGATTCTAATTCTTTGGCGACAGAAAAAAAGAGAGCGAAGTGAGATATGAATTTTTGGCGTTTTCTGTGCAATATTTTGGGATTTTTCAACTAAAGTAATAAACTATTATTATAATTTCGTATTCGTGCAATGTTCTTCGAGGCATACTACTTTGATAGCTTCTACGGTTAAATGGGGATAACAAAATTGATGAACATATGTTAAAATGTCAGTATTTATAGAGAGACTCGTTAGCGGAACTGATCCCACTGTTACATTTAACATCGTTTTATCATGAGGAAATTAAAAGTTAATCTGCCAGCAAGATTCAAAAGCTGCTTTAATCTGCACCTTCATTAAACTCAATTAATGCTTCTGTTCCGTTTTGATGTCGTTTAGATCGAAACCGTAGATGTGACAAGGTATAATAGAAACTTCCTATCAAGGTATTACGAGTTCTCTGAAGGATTACAAACGATGACTTCCTGAAATCAATAAGTGGATATTGATTTAGGTTACGAAACTTTCATTTATCAGTCTTCCACTCAACTGTAAAACTGATACCGTGATCCCTGGCTTTTGTAAACGAAGCATAATGGAAAATTCTATTTGTGAAGGAAAGACAATGGTTCACACAATTCAAAGGCAGTATTGATTTAGTTATATTTTTTTTTGTATTTTGTTTGTGTTGTATGTAGTCACCAGGCTTCGATATTGTAGCGGAAGTAACGGGCGAGATTATATAATGTGTATGCATTTCTCCTTAGCCGTGTAAGATGTGAAATTGAAATATCCGGAAATCGAAAGAATTTGGCAATATATTATCTGATCCAAAGCTCTGGCTTAGCACAACTCTAAGCCAAACAGCATCCAAATCCGATCTGTTCTTCCTGTTTTGCTTAACGCGCTGAAGTCCAGCGGATCCTAGCCAGTCTTCCAATCGACTCCCGGCATAAAATTTGTTTCGCGTCAGCTGTGATGGAAATGTCGTGAGAGCGAAAGGACATCAACAAGTATCCACTGTTACACACATGCACACTATTAATACGTACATATAGACGTACCATTACGACATATATATACACGCGTTCATTTATTCGTTTATTTTCTTTCTCGTCTGAATAAACTTCGGTCAAGCTGAGCAACACCTTCTATGGACTCTGTCAATAATCATATCGACTGTAAAAGTTACGTCAATGAATTGGAGTAATTTTCCTTGGGTGTTCCCAATTCTGCCACTAGTTCCCACCAAGCACCCGGGTCTCATTTACAGTTTCCATTATGGGCATGTGACATGTGTCAATCCGACACGTGAGCAGCCGTTGGTACATTAGCTAGACTAGGACGATAGCCGACAAGTCTTAAACTATTAGCTTAAGTTTGTGCAAAATACTGTGGGGACGCGTAGCGTAGAATACCGGAAGATAAGATAATGGCCCAGGTGATAGTTACTGGATGCATAGTAACTCCCCAATGCTTTCGGTCCTCGTTGACATTGATACATTAAGTTATGTCCGAGAGAGAGTGGGATACATCGTCCGATATTGCTCTTCTCCACTCTATTCCAAGTTTGGTGTCTGTTAGGAATCATATTTAAGCGGTAAATACTTTCTAAGTAATGCGTATGTTTACGTGTCTATCTGTGTGTGTGTGTGGATATGAATGTTTGTACATGCATATATTTGAATATGTATATATGTATGTGCTAATATTTACTTGTTTGTTGTCTGTGCACGAACACACACACACGTGTATATATTTATACATATATAAATATATACACGTGTGTATATATATATATATATAAACAGACAGTCAGTCAGACAGACAAAGAGAGATAGGCGCAAGCGTGGTTGTGTGGTATGAAGCTTCTTTCTCAACCACATGGTTCCAGGTTCAGTCCGGCTGCGTGGCACGCTGGGCAAGTGCCTCCTACTATAACCTCGAACCGACCAAAGCCTTGTGAGTGGATCTGGTAGATATAATGTATGCATTTATGCGTGTGTGTCTGTTTGTCCCCGCCACCAACTGCTTGGCAACCGATGCTGGTATGTTTACATCCCCGTAACGCCGAAGACACCGATAGAATAAGCTCCAGGCTTACAAAAACTAAACCCAGGGGTCAATTTTTTCGACTAAAAGTCGGTGCTCCAGCATGGCTCCAATCAAATGACTGAAACAAGTAAAAGAATACATATATATATATATATATATATATA
>NC_068995.1:5679908-5693043 GCF_001194135.2 Octopus bimaculoides | reverse complement strand
TAGACATGTACTGCATTTCCCATAAGTTCGCTGTACATAGCAGCAGATTTCTGACTCGGTTAGACTTTATAGGCCATAGACGTTAACAAAAGATGAACCACATATATATATATATATATATATATATATATATATACGTAAAATATGTATGTACACAAACATATATAAATATTTTATAAATATATACACACGTGTATACAATATGTTTGTGCATACATATGTTTGTGTTTGTAATACACACGTACCGATATATGATGCTGTCAATGAAACAAAGGATATCAAGTGATAAATTGTGTGATTTCTGTCAAGTTTTTCAATATAAAATATATATTCAACCAGTAATGATTAGTGACTAGTTAACATAAACGTTAATTAGTTTCTCTAAGACAAAGGACTATTTGTGCACTTAATATTTATTGCTTTATCAGCAATGTTCTTCGTAAAATTCCACAAATATTATCACATACACCCGTTTTGTCTTCTTTCTTTCGTCTTCATAATCAATCACTTCAAACGTATATGAAAAGAAATAATGACTGGTTGTTTGTTCTGTTAGTGATTACGGATGAATGAATCGATAAGCTATGGATTAATCTTTTGGTAGTCCGGTATTAATGTTGATGCTTGCACTGATATCACCGTATCCCGACACCCTGTCGTTATCTCAGACTGCAGTTTAAGTTGTTTTTGTGTATTGCCAGGTCAACCGTCACCCCGCCATCCTTAAGACACATAGGTAATTGGTTGCAGTTTAGCAACCAGTCCCATTCTAATTTAGTAAAACGTCGAATAATCTTCGTTTTCAAGCATTTTCTTTGTTTCAGAAAGTTGTCTGTGATTTAAAGGTGACTGACTCTTATGATTCGAGGCACTGGTCTCTGTGTTCACGAATTACTAAGGTTAAAATTCGTTTCTTTAAACCGTACTCAAATATTTAAAAATGGAATCTCATACACATACACACACACACACACACACGCACACACACACACACACACACACATATATATATATATATACACACACACACACACACGCACGCACGTCCATGGCATCTACATGTGTTTCACCGATTACGGAAAACTTGATACAGCAAGAAGAAATCGTTAAAATATTAGAAAATATAAATTCAGATAGACAGGACTCAGGAATCATCAGAAATATTGGCATCAAACGGTAGCAATCAGAATTGGAAATTGAACAGGATAAGATGTGGGAGATCAAGAGAAGCATCTGGTGTGTTATCATCAGTCTTGTTTTCATTATACTGTGAACTAATTATTGATCTATCGAATATCAACCAGGTATAGAGATAGGACAAAACAATATATGTTATGCTGATGACACAGTCCCCATAGCAACAACAGAGAAAGATCTACGCAGTATTTAGCTCTATTAACGATGGGAGTAAAATGCTGTCTTGGTTTTAGCAGCAAATAATAATAATAAAATGAAAAAAAAGAGGACAATCACTAAGAAAATAACAACAATTTGCAGTATAAGAATTAATGTAACAACTTCAAACGAGTCGATACTTTTAACTGTTTCGGGGCCATCATTACATGAGATTGGGGAAAAAATCATCAAAGAAATTTCGTGGATTGAATAAACCAAGACTGTATGTATTTGGTCTGAACAAAATGTTCAGACGAAATACATGCTCTCAAATTAACAACTATTAATTAGGGTGAGGGGAAAGTGTCCTAGGGATAAAGAAATAATCCTTCTTTACGTGAAATAGTGTGACATGGAACATCAGTAAACAAGTATGAAAAGCTTATCAATGCTATAAAAAAGTGGGTTTTTTGAAAAAACAATGAAAATATCCGATATAGTTAGACTAAATGTCGAAGCTCTTAGACATGCAAAGACCAGTAGAAAGCCTCTTAACAAAACATGAAGCGTTATAGTCTTGAACATTGGTGACGACGAAAAGTGAAAGGAACAGGAAACCGCGGAAGCCTGAGAGGAAGAGATGTTCTTACGAAGCAGCTACGAGAAGAGCAAATCTATATCTGGCACAATTATGACTAAAGCAGAGGAAAGTGGAATGCCGTCTTCTGAAGGCTGAGAGGAAGAAAAAGTGACCCAAAAGAATACCCAGCAAAAATATATTGGGCATAGAATTTAAGTTTTAAACAAGCGTATGCGTAACTTTTATTGACGAATGGAAATTTGATTTTAATAGAGTGATGCTTTTGTTAAAGGCTTCTGTTGTTGACATCATAAGTGGCTTGTGTTGTATGAATTCTAAAACACACACACACACACAAACACACACATTACATATGTGTGTTTGTCTGTATGTATAAATTGTAATCAATATATACGACAGAGATTATATATTTCTTTAAATGTCGACCAAAAGAATTTAATGAAAGCATGTGTGTCTGCGTGGGATTGGACGGCTCTTTTATGTATTTCATGAGGACTGTTTTCTCTTGTTTAGCTGTTTGTAAGAGTAAAGTGACTTGAGAATCAATAAAAAACAAATATCTGTGTATAAACTCGCATAAATATGTGCATGTATATACACACACACACATACACATTCAAAATCTAAACATTTGATACCTGAAGATGATAATCGATGATGTCAAAAAGCAATAATATTTGTCTACTAGAAATGTTTTTAAACGATTTCCTATCTCCAAGAAAATTTCCATTCTCTTATTTTTCGGCGAGAATATAAATTTGCTGAAACGAAACGCAATGATTCAGTTTTTAGGCCACCAATTATAGTGTCCTCCCATCCCTCTCTTTCTCTCTTTCTCTCTCTCTCTCTCTCTCTCTCTCTCTCTCTACCATTATATAAAATATTATTTCCATTTTTCTCCCGGTTATTCATTGTTCCGTATGTCTATGTTTATAGCTTACATGTATAAATAGATATGAGAACAAAAGAGATATTTAATAAGATTATACTTCTTCAAAAAAAATTTCATTTGTTCGTTAAAGGAAATTTCGAGTCCAGTTGAAGTTTTAATACTTTGCAAAATCTTATCTTTTACTTAAATCATTCATAGAAGCACGGCCATGTTGGCATGCTGCCCGGAAAAGTTTATTTAAACATATCGAGCCCAATGCTTATTTTTAAAAGTCTGGTGCTTACTGTATTTTCGTCTTTGCCAAGCGATGGGTGGGTCAGACTCAGACACAGACATATACAAACACATACACACACACATATATATATATTCGCCATGCTGGACCGCTGTAATATACAAGTATTTTCCATTTTCTCTGTTTATTTTCTCTTATTCCTCTCCGTTGAAGAGCGTAGGCTCGAAACGTAAAAGACTTTTTCATTTTTCCCGAGCGTCAAATAAATACACTCGCTTGTTGTTCACACACCTGCCTTCGTGTTTTGCTCTTCTATAAATTTCAACTATATATATAATGTACACGCGCACACAGTGAAACGGACTTCTTTCAGTTTCTGTTTAACAACTCCACTCACAAGGCTTTGGTTGATCCAGGGCTGAAGAAGACACATAAAAGTGTTATTGCTCATCATCAATTTTAAACTACAATAACAGCATCTACTATAATAATACTGTTGTGTTTTTCTCCGTTACAACATACCAATGCGAAAGGAAAGTGTGAGAAAAACCAAACACCATTTCAATTTTGTGTGTGTGCCTGTACAAGGGAAGTATATGAATATTTGTATCTGTGATTATTATGTACTTTATGTATATATAAAATACTACAATTAGCCGTCATCTTTTGACAGCACGGGGCCAGCTAATATAAATAAATAATACCTTTTTGTAGCTGCTGCGCTATGAGAAATATATAAATTACTTAGCTTGTAAGCACAAAACGCCTGCAAAAACGCAAAACAACCTAACTGACTTCAGTGACAATATTATATACCTTGTAATTAGTTAATGGTTGTCTAAAGAAAGAGTCAAAAGGGCTTTCGTAACCATTAGACAGCAAACGGTTATAACACTCAGCAGATCCACTTGTTCTGTTTCAAGAGTAAATGTTGTACCACATCTCACAGAATATATTTTGTTTTTGAAAAAAAACACATAAGAAAACAATCCGACAATAAAATAGTTTATTGTTGCAAATGAAAAGAGCATACGATGACCACTGTATCGTTATACGTGAATACGCACATGTGTATTTGTATGAATACATACGTAAAAATGTATGCCCGCTTGAATATGCATACATACATCCAGAACCACGCTGATAGCTTACGAGTGCAATTTAGGATTTCTCAGTCGTCTGTGAATCGATTTTGATAAGTTTTCCCGGTTGGTTTGCACACTATGGCAACACCAACGTCCTTTCCTTTTTGTTTCTGATTCTTCAGTTTTTGGGTGAACAACGCTAATAGCTTTTGAATGAAAATAGCTCATTTAAACTTTTTTTTTAGAAAATGAAGGTTAATGATACATATTAAGCATACACTGAGTATGTATTTAACAGAAACCCATAATATTATAACATTTATTGACATAATTATTTAGCTCAGTGCACAAACCAGCTGGGAAAACTTATCAAAACCGTGAAATCCTAAATTTTACTCGTTAGCTATTAGCGTGATTCTGGGTATTTGAAACGTGTATGTGTATGCATATATATGTGAAGATATGTGCGTGAATGTGAGTAAATCTATACATGCATTTACAAACTTGGCTCTCTATACACCTACTTATATGCATGCTTATGTCCGTCCATATTTATGAGCATATATATTTATATATATATATATATACACATATGGTGCTTAGTCATTGGCGAAGTGCTGTGCTAGTAACCGATTACAGAGCCTCCGAGACAAATGAGGCACGAGGAAGAGATTATCGTTAAACCGGAAACCTGGTCCGAACGATAGCGATACGCAAATATCTCAGCCTTACATTTATATCAACACAGTGTACAATACTATCTTGAACTACAAAAGGTAACTTCATATTTAAGATGTATAGTTAATCCATATTGTTGTCCATGCGATTGAAGTTTTTCAGTTTCACTGATGGCGATCGATCTTTATTCTTAGGTACAACTGCTATGGAATCTGGTTATACGTATTGTAGAATATCTGTTTTAAGATCTTGGGTTTTAAACCAACATGAACCCTCTTTGTGAATACACGATGTGTGTGAAGAGCAGTTTTTCGATAATGTCAGCAATATTCAATGGCTTCACGCAGCAGCGATTGCTAAAACAATACACATCCTCACCAGTGAATGGATTACATTGAATATGACCTAATATCTCCAAAACAAATATTATTTGGCATAAAATAGTTTATATATCATTAATTAAGCCAAACACCTTTTATATTAAAGCCTTAATCTTCTTCGTTAGGCACCTTCCCGGTTTCTGTTGGGGGTATATCCCCCGCCTCCTGGACAAGGGGCTAGGAATACTCTCTTGCAAAATTACTCTTTGTTGCCAGCTGACTGGACTGGAACAACGTGAAATGAAGTGTTCTGTTCAAGAGCACAACGCATCGCTCGGTCCAAGAATCGAAACGACTTACTTACCATCATGAGTCCAACATCCTAACCACTACACTACGTGTCTCTACTCTTTATATTGCTATATTGAGGTGTGAATAATGCAATAAGGATTTCCTGAGAATTTTGCCCTACCCCTCATCGTGAAACGTATGCATGGTAGAATATTATGGATACACTTTCTTGGTACTTATGTTTTGTCCTCATTTTCCCCTTTCTTCGTTACCACAAAATATTTTATTTTCCTGGAATATCGTTATTATCGTATTTGTTTAAAATTCTACACCCAGGTAGCAGTTCTTCGCATTATTGCATAATTTCGTAAGACAACTGATACAAAATTTTAGCAATTAATGCATTTTAAATGTACTTTATTTACACTGAAATTATACATGAAATATTTTGTATTTAAAAAATATTGTGATATTTTAATCAAACCATAAAGTTATTGTCTTTTATAAATAATTTATTGGAAAAATACGATACATTTCATTGACACATTAATACTTGTTTGTCCCACGAAGTAGAGATAATAAAATTTTAGTGTGACAACATGAAATTACTATCATGTATAATTGCTTCAATATTTAATTAAAATATAAAATTATAGACTGTAAAAACAGCCAGAATATAAGCGATTATTGTAGCAACATTGATTAGCTCAGCTATATGAAATTTATCATTACTGTTCAATACTTAATTAATACTCATCAAACATAAATATCTAAATATAATCAATTAAGACGAATCCATCTGTATATATTTAAAATGCTCTTCTCATCCATACCTCCTAACACGATTATCAATGCTTCAATAAACCACCCCTCTCTTCTTGATATATTTACTGTCTAATATATAATATAATAAATATATAATAATATTTTCTTTCTCTACATATGTTGGTTTTACGTCATTCCTCTTTACTTTTACTCAACGCACCAGCTTGCAGCCTACTGTTACATCCCAGTGTAACTACTATATATATATATATTCAGGACGACATTGTTATTTTTAACTTCGTGGCACTCCGTCGGTAACGACGATGAGGGTTCCAGTTGATCCGATCAACGGAACAGCCTGCTCGTGAAATTAACGTGCAAGTGGCTGAGCACTCCACAGACACGTGTACCTTTAACGTAATTCTCGGGGAGATTCAGCGTGACACAGAATGTGACAAGGATGGCCCTTTGAAATACAGGTACAATAGAAACAGGAAGAAAAAGTACAGCAGGGTTCGCTACCATCCCCTACAGGAGTTTCGTGTAGCTTTAGGTATTTTCGCTCAATAAACACTCACAATGACCGGTCTGAGGATCGAAACCGCGATCCTAGGACCGCGAGTCCGCTACCATAACCACTGGGCCATTGCACCTCCATAATTTTTAAATAAACAAAAGTATTCAGTGTATAATTTCTATTTCTCTGTTTTCCCAACATGATTTTAAAATTCTTGCTGTTACACTCTTTTAAGTTTGAGTGGAAATTTTGCCAATGAAAACTCATTGAAGATTTTTATTTCACATTTTATTGTTATCAATTAACTAATTAATTAATCAATTGCACGACCAATGGTTTGATTAATCGATCAAATGATTAGTCAGAGTCCTTTCGACAGAGCGTATTACGTAATCCTTGGCGTGTTCTTTTTTTGTTTTTGTTTCTCATTGTGCGAAGGTAGGACATCTAAGAAGGTCAGCCTTATTTTACTGAACTTTTTGCTAATCTGTAGTTGATGAAGGCTTTAAAGCGTGCTCATTCATTACACTGAGAACCATCACTTGAGGATTCTGTATCTCCTATCGTATATTTATGGTAATATTGGTATATTTATGGTAATATTGGTTTCCTGGGCATCTAGATGAAGGTACATGGACTCGGTTGCAATTTAAAGCATAGAAACTATGTAGAAAGGTGTTTTTCATTTTGAAATTAGTATTTACGAAAATCAAATACAGTATGAACTATAACAAAGCTATTCAGTCCTCTACACAATTTCTAAAAGAGCTATTGGGTTATCAATATTCTCATGTTTTGTTGTTTTCCTATATCCATTCGCTAATATAATCAAGAGTATAAGTTCTATTCACTATTTTTATGCTTTCTGTTTGGAACAATAATTATCATGTTTTTGAAAACTATAATTCTATAACAGAATATGTATGGAATCTTTCTCAATGTTTATTAAAACCCGTGGTGAAGAAGATATTTTAAACTAAACAACGGATCAATATTCAGGAGAAACAGCGGTTGGTTTCTTTCTTTCGTTCTCCTTTTGTCTTGTGTTTTTCGTGCAACTAATACAATCAATGGAAAATTTAGTTTTTCGCTGAAACAAATACTATCTAAAAAAAATCAGTTTCCATTTAAAGAAAATTTTGTTTCTATAAAAAAACCAAACCAAAACAAAAGACCGGAATGCATTAGTTAAACGTTTGTCAAGATGAACGACAAAAACAGACAGAAATCAATAAATAATTAACTATTTCCGTAATTAAAACAATGGATCAATTGGCTACTTTTTTTTACAAACGTGTTAAAAATGTGCCTTTATTAAGTATTTACTCTTAATGAACAGCTCTATTCCCAGTACTTGCTAAAAAAAGACATGACGTCACTTCAGAGCAGTTGCATTGCATAATGTGCATATCTGCATAGGCGCGCGTGTGTGCGTGTATCTATGTATGGAGAAAAAGAGATAAAGTGAAGGACGTATGGATGAAAGTAATAGGGAAAAAGAGAAAGAATACTCAACAGTGAATGCTGGATGTTATAACTGAAGCTGACACGTGTTAAACCGTTACTCTGAGTTTCTCGTTGCCCATCTTAAGAAGATAATGAAATAGAACAATATTAAAAGAGTATGGTGAAAATGTTTGGACATCATAACGAACATCAGTTGGTTGAAAGGGAATAACAATCAGTTTGAATAGTGAGATATCCTTTGATTCAGACATGCGTAAGTCGGAGCGATACTTAATTGTAAAATATATATTAAACAATGTATTGCATATATTATTATTATTGTAATTAGGGCAGCAAGCTGACAGAATGCTTAGCGGCATTTTGTCTGTCTTTACAGTCTGAGTTCAAATTCATCTTATCGATATCGATAAAATAAGTACCAGTTGAGTACTGGAGTCAATGTAATCGATTTACACTATCCCCGAAATCTCAGGCATTGTGCCAGAATTTGAAACCATTATTATTACCGTTAACATGCATTACGAATCGGAATTATAAGGCAACTGATAAGGGTATTTCAATGTACGTTCTTATCATTTCCATTAATCGTTGTCTCAGTCGCATCAGAACATAGTCGCAAAAAATGCCACTAACTATTTTATCTAGCCTATTGACAATTCTTCCAGCTCTCAGGTTTGAGTAGTTGTAATAGTAATATGGTTTCTGATTTCTGAAGGAGTTAATCGATAACAGTAATCGAAGTACCTCTCTGTTACTTTTTTGTGTTCAGTAACAAAATTCCCGTTGAACGTGAAGTTCCTTATTAATTTTAAACATATTTATGCATGATTTTCCAAGCACAACGCACTTTGTCTGATGCTCTAACGACTCTGTCAATAAAACTCGACTTTCAGTTCGTGAAATGGCGTGGTATTTTATAGCGTTATGAATGGCAACTTTGGAGTATAGTACAGTTCTAAGAATGTACACACACACACACAATGTAAATACAGCAATATTCCAAGAATCTCGACTCTTCTGGCACAGTGTCGTGTTTTTTGACAAGAGTCATGATTAGAAAGGAGGAAAATATAAAATCAGAAAAGTAAAACGTAAATAAAATTGTTAGAAAAGTCAATATTTAAGCGCGTATTTTGCTAACGAAACTAAAATGCAAGTTGATTGATTGGTTGTTTTCGGTGTTGACCTGAGAAAAATTCTCGTTCACTGATCACGTCTAATACTTAATATGTGAAGTGAATCTATTTCTATCGGTAATTTTTACAAGAAGAAACAAAGTGACTATTAAAACCATGAACTAAATACTCGAAGAATCTTCACATTTTCTTTCAGACATACAATAGCAAAACGAAAAAAAAATACCAAAAGCAACACTATGGGATAAAGACAATAAAAATATAAATGTTACAAAAATGAAATAAAACATTAAAAATGGAAGCGTTTTCTATTATTTTAGCTCCAATGTTTATACAGTTCCAAATATCTAGTAATTTATCGCTAGAGCTATCTTTGACCAAAGTCCTAACATTTATAGTTCTTTAAATAAATTTATATATTTTTCTCTTCGCTTCATTTTTCACTTCTCTTGTAAAAATTATCGATTCTGCAGTAAAAATTTTTACAACTTTAAGGATACAACATAACAGTGTGTGTGTGTGGGTGGGGTGGGGTGTGTGTGTGTGTGAGTGTGTGTGTGTGTAAAATAGATGCTTAAATGAGCCAATGAAGTACACAATTATGTACTAGAAATAGCAGCTAAAACCCTAATCTATCATCGCATCAGACAGGAAGAATACAATAATGATCATGTCTTTGAATAGTTTTCATTGTAGATCAACTGGATCAGAGTTGACCTGAAGATAAATTATGCAACCAGAACTAGATGTTTACAAGATGAGATTACAGTGATTGGGTTCATTAATATTCTGTCTGTAATGTTCTGTGTATGTGCATTAGTCCTCTGATATTGAAGCCCGCCTCAATTATTACTAGGCATACATGTAAACGTAAGCACTGTTTAACTAGGAAACCTGTCTTTGGTGCGTTACATATTCCAGTGGTAAATTAGGGAAGAAGATATTGCTAATGTAATAATCCTGGACACCTTTTATCTAAAACAGTAATACGGATATTTCGTATTTGTGTTTGATTTGTAAGATGCTTCATGTGAACTCGTGTGTTGAAACAAATTCTGTTGTGTCCCGAGGAAGGGAGTTATTATACCAATAAATACTAGACATACACCTTTTAAGGTTCACTTTATTTTATCATTCGTTAATTGGTTAACTATGTAATCAATTAAATAAGCGATTGTTTAATTAATCATTCTGTTAATCCATCAATCAGTTTGTCAAGTTACTTTCATCTTATGTTGCTACCACCTTAACGACAATGGTCCAATTGACGAATAAAAAGGAAGGGAAATAGAGCCGGTACATGGGTTTATTTGCATAATTAACTCCTCAAGATGCAACAAAAAATACAGATAATTATGAATGAAATAGATTTGATATTAGGGTTACTCGATCAGACCTGAGTTGGAGTTAAACACTTTTACTTTTCCGCCGTATATATATGAATTAAAACTCACAGTTTGAATTTGGAATTTATGTTATGAATATAACGGAATTGTTTCATTGTCAGTTTTTACTAACCTACAAACATATTTTATTTCAAAATTTTACATGTGCATATATGGGGTCCACAGATAAGATAGCTGTCAAGAGGTCCACAAGCAAAATAAGATAGAGAACTCCAGATCTAGAGAATGAAAGGTGTGGTGGTTATATTCTCTACAGGTGTTTTAAGCTTAGCTATTATCATCTCATCTCGATATGTTTATGGCATTAATGTTAATTTTGGTAGCATTGATTCATCTAATGAAATAGTTATGCGGAAAATTGTAATTATGATCTATAAATGTGAACTAAGTGTCTATTGCTCCAATTGGTTCGACTCGAACATCAGTTTCTGAATGTTACATGTTGTTCGTTATATTCCAGTTTGTCTGTGATATGTTTTTAGTAGATAGACAGCATTAACTAGATAAAATTTAAGGTATGTAGGTTGATGTCTTTCTAAGAGATTTTATCTAGTCTGATTGATCCAACTTATTACGATTTTCACATTTTCTATTTTTGCTTTTAATTTTTCTGGAAGCTATTGGCGTTTCTTCAAAATTCTATATTTTTGTGAAGCAGAAATAGATTATATTTGAATAGTAAAAGGAAGTAGTTCTGAAGTGGACACCTATTTCACTTAAAACCATATTAACAAACGTATTGTTGTTATCTCTTTTGAATTTGAATATTTTCGAAATTGGTGTAAATTTTTAAGAGTAACGTCTTTTTACTTGTTTTTTTTATTGGCATATCAGTTGCTTGTCCCAACCTGTCATATTATGCCACGCACATATAAGCGTATAATAATTCTGATAGTATTCCCACTAAATATATATATACACTTACATACAATAGGTGAGAGCTTGATGTGCTCAAATGAATTTGAACTCTTGGGGAAGAACTCCAGGGTCCAGTTGATTGATTTACCTACGGTTCTGTAATGCAGCCAAGCCGACTCCATGTGTGTGTATATACAAATACACACGCGCACGCGCACACAAATTTCTTTGATGCTAACAAAGCAACGGGGAAGTTTGAAGTAGATGAAATAGCAGTCAAATATCCACCAAATCTACTATCTATTGAAAAGCTTAACAACACTGGAAAACCTCGGCCTTGGTGCTTACAGAACACCAGGACCGAATGGTCATATTTGGAACAATTTTGGGTTCAGAGATATTTCTGAACCATTAAAATCGAGCGCTAACTTTCGTGATATGTCATCTCACATAGATACTAAACCAAAAATTTAAGGTAGTAGTTAAAGTGACTTATAAACAATTAAATATACAACGCAACCACCCGTCACTATCGAGCTAGCCTGGCGAGGTAGCATGGAGGATATTTTCGCTAGTTATTGCAGGTGGGTGTTGTGTAGTTCCGAGTAGGTAAGGACACATGCTCTGCCCGCTCAGCTATATCCCCGTAGGACATCTACGACCATACCAGTGGAGAGGGGAGTGAACCAACAAACAGCAGATATTCATATACAGTCGAGTAGGCCGAGGCAAAATGAAAAGAAGTGCCTTGTTCAAAAACACAAGATTCTACCTGGTCTACAAACTGAACTCATGATCATGTTGCTTCTGAACCGAGCACTCTAACCACTAGTACGGACACTGTTACCAATAACTAAACGAGTATCCGATATTCTAAACCTTAGTCTTAAGGAATCACTTTGGTATCTACGATTATACAATCCCCCTATCTGTATCTCCCGAATACATACGATGGGTGCTGAAAAGTTTCTGGCTTTAAAGGTGTCGCCAAAGGCCCGATTGGAGGCTCAGCATTCCGAGTTCTCTTACAGGATTTCGAAAAACTAAAGGACTGCTACAATATGTGTGTAAACCTGAGGAGGGAATATATTGAATAAAGACACAATTAACTGATCTTCCTGTAGTTTCTCTTACTCAAAGCCAGGAACTTTTCAGCACCCATCTGTACGTCTATATATAAGTGTATGCATACATAAAATACTGTCGGGTATATGATAAGTACAACTATTGATGTGTCTACATCAAGTTAAATACTATGTGCTAAGCAATGATAATACGAAGCCATTACACAAACAGCAACGAGATCGATCTTTACAGGGGAAGATGCCAAATTATAAAAGATATCTTAAATCATTGTCACAGTAATAATTATATTGACGTCTTTAGCGGCGCTAATTTACAGTTCATTTAGCCTCCTGACGTTTATGATGAAGAAATAGAAATGGGTTACGGGAGGTGAAGGAGAATGATTAGGTGGGGTTAAATGAGGTACCACGTCCAATGGTCCACGTACACATTCACACACAGAAAACCATATATATATATATAT
>NC_068995.1:5678218-5679460 GCF_001194135.2 Octopus bimaculoides | reverse complement strand
TGTGTGTGTGTGTGTGTGTGTGTGTGTGTGTGTGTGTGTGTGTGTGTGTGTGTGTGTGTATGATATATGAGCTTACGATATAGCATTTTCCATGTGTGTGTGTGTGTTTGGACGTCTCTTTGAAAAGCAGAACATAGAGTAAACCAGTTTATTGGTCTTATTATTTACCGTACATCCCCCTCTATATCACTTTCTCGCCACACATTCGCATACACACACATATGTATGCATACTCACACATGCATACATATATGCCAACACTCAGGCACTTACGTAAATATAGTTTTATATAGTATATATACATATGTATACATATTAAGTCATATATTTCCATGCGCACGCATATAATTACATCGGACACACTCTTATTGTAAATTCGGCTGTGCTTTTTGCAATGAATTTTCCGTTATTACTTGGTACCTATACATAAAGTTTATCTATATCCAGAAAAATTATTCAACAATGGCTTGCACGAGTAAAAGATATATATATATATATATATATATATATATATATATATATATATATATATATATATATATATATATATATATATATATTGACCATAGTCAATAAATCTGCATATTCGTTTGTAGACACACACACACAAACACACACACACAAACACACACGGACACAAACACACGCCAGCATGCTCGTTGCGGGATTGTTAGAACGCCGCATAGCTCTCTAGTCGTTTTTTCTATTTGCGTTCTGCGTTCAAATCCCGTTGACTTACTCCTTTGGTGGAAATAAAGAACCAATCCTTTCATTAACTGAAGCGAGCTGCCTGAGATGTAGTTCGTCAACAGGCGGGCCGCACTACTAAAAAAAAAAAACATTTTTTTTTTTCGCGGTAATTTTTCGTTGGCGTATTATTCAGAAGGTCCAGTGTGCCGCAATTTGCATACATAGATGTGTCAGAGACTGTAACAAAATGCGTCATCACAGTATTTCTTCAGGTGTTTTAATTCAAATTGCTGTCTAAAAGATTCAAACTTACAATAATTGATCTAATATACAGCGTATTGCTGCCAGGCATTGGCAATGAAACCTGTGTTAATAATACTGATTGCTGATTAGACTATGATAAAGGAGCAACATTATTTGTGTAGTCTTCTATGCATGAAGAGCGTGTCACTTGATGAATGGAGGAAAAGACATACACACACACGCATACGCATATATATATATATACACGCATATTTATATATCTATATATATATATATATATATATATAT
>NC_068995.1:5676344-5677784 GCF_001194135.2 Octopus bimaculoides | reverse complement strand
TGTGTGTGTGTGTGTGTGTGTGTGTGTGTGTGTGTGTGTGTGTGTGTCTGGGTGCGTGTGTTAGATCCTAGATGTGCTACGAGGACACGGCTGAGTGAGCACAGGACGTGCTTTTGCTTACACGCAACAACTCGCGGTCCCACAACAACTGCTGAAATTATGCGCCATACTACCACACCATACTACCACGCCATACTACCACGCCATGCTACCACGCCATACTACCACGCCATACTGACTCGAAAGTGACGTGATGGCTGCGCTACATAATTGTTGATTAGTTCAACCCCAAATGATATATATATATTGTTGGGGGTGTTTTGGTTTTTGATTTCATTTACATCCTATCTTCAAAAAGTACCTCCACCAGCGTAAAATCAATGCTTCTCTTTTGTTCCATATTATATCATTGAGACACATGGCACTGCTCCGTATTTTAGGCGTTTGATGAACACTTTTCTGAAGTCTTAGCATTGATGAATTAAGACGTGAAATGGTGAAATGTTTGACAATGCAGATCTAAGATATTCTTGCGTGTTTTTACATATACATGTGTGTATGTGTGTGTTCATATATGTGCTAAGGCATGTGTGTGTGTATCTGTGTACATGAGTGTATATATGTATTTTTATATCTATATGGCTCGTGTGTGTATATGTAAATACATTTATTTGCCTGTATATGTACGTCTATATATGTGCGTTTGTATATGTATGTGTGTATCTCTACGGTCTGTGTGGGTGTATATCTAAGCACAATTGTTTGCCCGTTTGTGTATATTTTGGTGCCTGTATGTGTGTGTGTGTGTGTGCATATGCAATGTAAATATAGATGTTTGTGGGCATGTGTATGCGGGTCTCAAATTTTGAGTAGCCTCGTCAGTGTGCGTGCGCGCGCATGTGTGGGCACGTGTGAGCGTAATCATGTCCTTGATACTTTCAACTTATTACGGGTGGTTTGCAATAAAGAAACTCGTTAAATCCATCGCTATCATTCCGCTGCTTATTTCCACACTATAATTATTTAGTGTGAAGTTGATATACCGAGGGAGAAATAGAGCTTTTTGAATCACGGACAGTGCTGTTAATACCTCTCTCTATCTCTCCCTATCGCTCCCACACACACATACACACACACAGTTATCTATTCGGAAGGCAGACCATATATTAATGACGTTTCTTTTAACGAATATGTTTCAATACTTGTCTGTATTAGTTTCTTCTGATTATCGTCGAATAATCACTAAAAGCTTGTTACTAACTTTTATGGTTTACCGCCAACGACAGACAGTTTCTTTACGATACACACGCGCACACACACACACACACACACACACACACACACACACACAGGACCCTCGAAAATTTTCTGTACGATATATCATACATATACACACGCCAGCCCATACACACACTCACACACACTCACACACATAGTTAT
>NC_068995.1:5670448-5676228 GCF_001194135.2 Octopus bimaculoides | reverse complement strand
ATATATATATATATATATATATATATATATAAATGTGTGTGTTATATGACCCATATACATATATATGATCGAAGCATTAATAGTCTAACGTATGTGTTTGTCTTTCAAAGTAATCTGAACATCACATCCGCTAAGCAGCATGTGTATTTCGAGTATGTGTAAATATTGCGTGCTTGCGATGATTGTTAATATGTAGCTGCCGATGGTTCATAATGATCACGTCTTTAATACAAAACTTTCTGCCGTTTCTATCCAAAGCGATCTTCAGAAACTATAACTTCCTTGTTGGCTCTGGCAAAAGCCGAGATACATTACTAACGTACTTAATTGGCATATTTATATGTTCTAATATGAAAATTACTCTCAGGAGGAAATCATACTTCCTCTGAAAATTTTGTTACGATTCTATTGCTCAGTCGTCGTCATTATTATTGTTACTTTCGTCAAAGTTTTCTCTCCCCGAGTGCGACTATAATGAAAAGGGATTCAGTCACTGACCTTTTATAATGTTCAAACGTGATACCTGTCCAGAACTTTACTATAAAATGGGCATTCCACTTTTAAGGAGTTAAGTTGTAAATTTTGCGTGGGATTAAGCTGCTATTTCTCGTATAGGAAGATTCCTTGTGTTGGTTCGTTCCTTGGCCATTGTTTGGACAAGTATCACCACAGAGGAAATCTTGTATAGACAAATTATATAACACTCTATAGAGGATTAGATGCAGGAAGGACCCTGAATTCTCAAACACTTATATAAATCACATATAATCGCATTTAAGGCAAAATAGATTGTGTGTGTGAAGTGTATAAATGCACATATCTCTATTGGAAGTCAATCATGGCGCCCAGAATTTGATGCCAGTGTTTGGGGTCCTGACCCATAACTTGGGAACCACTGTCACACTGAATATGCGCAAGATCTGCATGAAGAATACACAGGCTTGCAGAATACACAGTCACTTACAGGCACTTACAGGGTACACAATAATACGACGAATAGGATGTCGAGGCGATCAAACAACTGGAATAGTATTCGTTGAAAGTGATGTAGTATCCATTCATATGCTTATCTATGAACCACACAGTCTCTCACTCACTTTATCTCACTCTTTCTTTCTCTCTCTCTCTCGCTCGCTCGCTCGCTCGCTCTTTGTATGCGTGTGTGTTGAAATGTGTGTTCATTTATTGATATATATATATATATATATATATATATATATATACACGTTAACCTGATTATTAAAGACGTGAGGAAAACTGAAGGCAAGAGAAAGGAACCCCTTGATAAAACAAACATGTATTTTAGTATCTGCTGCGATAAGAAGACAAATTGCAATATAGAATGTCTGTTATGTTGTTTATTTCCACAGATGCAAGGACAAAAGGATTAACTATAAAATATCTTCTATTTCTTCTTATGGAAATTTCTCAATAATTCTTTGGGTATTATCTTTGCTGAACGGAAATAGTTCAGAAGTGTTAAGAAGGAATATTTTTGACTAAAATAAATAGCTTTACAAGTTGTTTTGCTGCCAAAAGAAGTGGAGAAAACAGATATGAAATATTAAAAGAAAAGTATTACAATATTTCCTTTCTTTTTCCTTCGCACATAATTAACAAAGATGCAAACTGGCCTCAAGTATTTAGTTGCCAGGGTTTGTCTTTAACATTTGATCGAAGTAAAACAGAAATTCCGTTTTGCTTTTTCTCATTTCAGTTTCATTCTCATTCCTCGTACGTAACATCTTGCTGATGTTTAGAATTACGAGTTGATAAAACCACATAACTTACGTAGATGCAACATGCTTGGTTCAAGTCGGTGCAGGGCATTGTTTATAAACCATTATATCGTTACTTAGATTAAATAGAAACGCCTCACATACTTACAAAGTCATATAAAACTTTAGAGGTCCCGATTCGAAAGAGAAAAACGATGGACATCTAATGATGACAGGCCAGTTTATTTGCTGCCTCAAATTAGTGATAATTGCAATATGTTAAATATTTCAAGTAACCAACGAATAAATTTTCTTTAATTCTAATTTAGCATCGGGAATTTCTGGAAATAATCCTTTCCGTTCTACTCACAAGGCCCGAAAATTTAGGGAAACAGAGGTACTGGGGCAAATTTAGGGAAGCGGGGCTAGCGGGGGTGGTGGAGCATCGAAACAAGCGTTCAACTGGTATTTTCTTGACCCTCGAAAGGATGAAAGGTAAAGTTGACCTCGATGATAACAACTTAAGAGATGAGGAATTATATACATGTGACAAGATGCGGACAAATATCCGTCAAATGTAAATAATGTAAATAATATTTGTCTTTATTTCCCATAGGGAGCTAAACATAGAAGGGGCAGATAAGGACAGAAAAAGGGATTAAGTCGATTACAGGGACCTCAGTGGATAATTGGTACTTATTTAATCGACCCCGAAAGGATGAAAGGCAAAGTCGACCTCGGCGGAATTTGAACTCGGAACGTAATGGCAGACGAAATGCTGCTTAGCATTTCACCCGGCATGCTAACGTTTCTGCCAGCTCGCCGCCTTAAATTGTTTGTTGTTGACACAACCTTTCGGCTGATATACTCTCCAGCCTTCATCAGGTGTCTTGCGGAAATTTCGAATCTAGGTTCTCATTCCTATCGTATCTTTCGATGTTATTATTATTATAACTATTCAGGTCACTGCTTGGAATCGAACTCGGAATCTTGGGGTTAGTAGCCTGCGCCCTTAACCACTACGCCATATGCTGTTGAATATTGCTGAAATAAATATAGACGGCCTACACATAAAGATTAATAAGCCCGAAAGACAAATCTCTGTTTGTGCAATACGCAAATTTATGCTAAAAATCATTTCCGGGTGATTTGGTCTCTATTTTTACACCATAAATAGTCAGAAGGAACGTCGCAAGGCATTTTTCTGAAACTCGAACGATCGAACCAAACCACCACCCTAAAAAAAAAAAATTGCTTAAAATTTCGACACAAAGCCAGCGGTTTTGATAGGAGCTGGTTGATCAATGCCATTGGCTCAAATATTTGAGTGGTACTTTATTTTATCGACCCCAAAATGATGAAAACCCAAATTGACTTCGGCTGGATTTGAACGTAGAATATAAAAACACGCAACAGATAGTGCAAAGTATTTTGTCCGCCGCGCAACCAATATCGCCAAGCCAAACAACAGGTTACAATATCCACTAAAAAAAAAATAACACTTCACTGAGATGAAGGAACTATGATTATAGTTTGATAGGAAAATTAAGCGAATTAAAAGCTTATTTTTGCTTTTATATGTGGTTTGTTTGATAAACTGGAGACGGTAAAATATAAATAGAACAACTTCACTAGTAATTTTCTCTTTCAACTTTTCCAAGCGGCCTTGTTTGTGTTGTTTCATTATTGGCCATTAAAGACATTCACTTCTTGCTTTACACCAGCGACTCTTTACGCAATGATTTCTTTCTTTCTTTTTATCTCTCTCCCTTCATCTCTCATTCTCTCTCTCTCTCTCAGTACTCTTACAATCTCTCTCTCTCTCTCTCCCCATCTCTCTCTCCATCTCCCTCTCCATCGCCGCCTCTCCCGCCCCATCACCGTCTCTTCCTCCCTTCCGCCTTATCTTGCTCTCTCTCATTTCTCAGATTCTCAATTTCCATAAATTATTCTCTCTCTCATTCCATCTCTCAATCTTTTTTTAATTTCCTCCCTTACGCTCACCACTATTCTTCCTTCTCCCATTCTTGTTTACTATTAGGCCATAACTAATCAGATGTATGACCACTAGCGTCCCAGCCATGACTATCCAATTCCATTGTGCATGGCTGGCTTTAATATTCAGTGTACCCTTTTGGTTTTTTGATGAAATTACGAAATTCTACAGAGGCATTTTGGCCACTTCTGTATGTCACGGAGGGTTTCTTTATCAGACGGATTTTCACGTCCAAACCAAATATTAAAGAACAAATGACAGACGGACACGTGGATACTTTTTTGTGCTGGATATGACAAAATGCCTTCAGGTTCTTTAAAATGTGATTACGAAACTGACTACTTTGATACAATGACATCGGTTGGTAGCTGACATGAACGGCAGCAGCGGCAGCAGCGGCAGCAGCGGCAGCAGCGGCAGCAGCGGCAGCAGCAGCAGCAGTAGTAGCAGCAGTAATGGCGCTGAATATTTCACACGAGATTTCATGAGACAGAAAACCTGTTTGAAAAGCAAATAACAAAGAAATGAAAGGAGAGGAACAAAAAATCAAGTAAATACACGTTTGAATGGCCGTTATAATAAGAGGGTGATAGACCGTGAAAAGATTATTTCTGTGGCCAGTCGACAGTTAAGAAAGTGCCTATCAAACTCTCATTTATTATTTACCAAACGCTAGGAAGCAGATCAGCCTGGGCGCTTCAATTTGAAACTTTCGTCGAGAATTGTAATCATGTAAATAAATGCTGCTAACTGACTACAAAAGAACCACAAAACCTATTGCTTACACACACACACACACACACACGCACATACACACACACACACACACACACACACACACACACAGACAGAGGCATGGTGTGGATGTGCGGTAAGATGCTTGCTTCCCAACCACATGGTTCCGGGTTCGGTCCCACTGCTTGGCACCTTAGGCAGGTGTCTTGCACTATAGCTTTTGACTGACCAAAGCCTTGTGAGTGGATTTAGTAAGCGGAAACTAACTGAAAGAAGGCAGTTGTATATATATATTTATGTATGTGTGTGTGTGTGTTCGCACGTGTGGGTGTGCGCACGTGTGTGTGCGTGTATATGCGCGTGTGTGTGGCTTTGTGTATGTATTTGTTCCCTCCACCGCTCAATAACTGGTGTCCCCCAACTCCACCCCACCATCACTTGACAACCGACGTTAAACCAGGCAACGAATGAAATCTACCAACCAAGAACATTAGCATTCACATGGACGGTTTTCGTCTACCAAATTTCACTCAAAACCGGGTTGCTCCTGGAAACAGTATATTTGCGAAGTGAACGTTTAACCACACAATCATATTCATACGAAATATTTATCTGGGTCTCTACAATCCTTTCTATTTTAGGCACAAGGTCTGAAATTTGGTGGAGGGGGTTAGTACTCAACTGATACTCAACTGGTACTTAATTCATCAACTCCGAACGGATGAAAGGTAAAGTCCACCTTGGCGGAACTTGAACTCAGAACGTAGCGACGGGCGAAATACCACCCTAGCATTTCGTCCAGCGTGCTAACGATTCTGCCAGCTCTCCGCATTTCTGGGTCTCTATGATGACTGATCTTATTTTAGTGTCCGTTTCATTTATACCGTCACGTTTTAATCTGTAAATTAAGAATAACAAGACAATATTTACCATTTGTCAGAATCCGCATAGATCAAAACAAAGAATAATAAACGTAATCGATTTTCTCAAAAACAGGGTTTCATTCCTTAGAAATTGAACCCTGTGTAACACGGTAAACTTGACATCTCTTGATTGTCAACATACAAACCTACATCAGTGGATAATCCATGAACTCATCATTTTAAATTTTCATTGGGTTTCCGCACAACCTGTTCAACATGTGCCTCTAATTTGTTCCAAGTCTTCAATCTCTGTCTGTCAGAATGTCAATGCATACGTGCGTTTGTACATTTGCATGAGTGCGTTTGTATTTGTAATATATCCAAACACACGCATACATACATACATACATACATACACACATATACATTATTATTCTTTCTACATCTAATCATATATATATATATATA
>NC_068995.1:5665369-5670280 GCF_001194135.2 Octopus bimaculoides | reverse complement strand
TATATATACAGAACCCTCTTACTACCTATCACTATCTCTTCCTTTCCCTTCTCTGTCTTTCACTGTATCGCAATTATTACTCTCTCTTTCTCTCTCTCTCTGCATCAACCCTCCCGTCCACCATTCCTTCTCCTCACTACGGTACCCATTCCCACCAACACCAAAGTTTTTAGTTCAAAATGTCAGGAGACCAAAGTCATGTTTACATGAAACATAGGTTAAAGGATCAAACAGAACCACCAACATCATCGCCATTGCCACAGTAACAACAACTAGCAAGAGTAACAACGGCAGCAACAGCCCAATCGACTGCTGCTGCTGCTGCTGAAATTACATCAACAACACCTCCATAATCCTTTTCAAGTGTCAAAAATGTCAGTCAATGTAAGTGGCCGCCATTATCATTGAATGATATAAAATTGATCAAAGAATCTTATAACAAAAAGAACACACAATAGAAACAAAAAACCAAACCGAGGAACTGACAATAGAATCTTTGCATGTAATAAAATGTCCTAAGGGAGATTTACACCATTGCTCTTTTTTAGTTTCGTTCCATGTCAGCTTTTGTCCGGTAGATCTCTGATCAGAGACGTTCAAGCTCTAACCGTCCCAACTCCTTTTATGTAACTAAGTTTGCTTTTTCTAATATACACTTTCTTTCTTAAAACCGCAGTGTATGATTAAAGAAGTTTCGCTACTATTTCTATTCTTTCCAATGACCACGCAGTTTCCTGCTTCGGTGATTCATTCGACGGTTGTAATTGATATCCTCGGTCATCGTCGTTACGTTGCCTAACATCTGATCTGTTCTGATCATGCAAGATATGATCAACACTCTCATCATAAGTGGCCCGTTTTTGTTGTTCCTTTTCCAGATAATGTATCTAGGACCACATTGTCCTTCTTTAAGGCAGTAGAATGGTGATTTAAGATAAATTCAGCTGTTGTTTCTGATACGTCTAACGACCACATAGAGGAGCCTCCCGGGTTACGCAATATTTTTAGTTTCATCTGTTTAAAAATATATCACCTGATCCGGTGTAGTCATAATACTACCCATTTCAGGTGAGTGAACTTAACTGGGTTATTTTCACTTTCGAAAGGAATCCACTCTCTACCTTTCAGTGGATTAATCATATGAGAAATGGCACCACCAAAGTCTTCATTTTGCAGGTGCTTTCGGATTGGTGCTTTTGTTTGGCTTTTTTCAGTATTTGTGGACTGCTAACTTTTGAATGTATATCAGCCGGCTCTTGTCGTATACAAGATGGATTCCGACTCTTGTTCGATCATCCTGAACATCGTTCCGCTGCGCTCCTTTTGCAATCAATATTGAAAACTTTTATTCTTTGAGTATTAACAAAAGAGATATCATAGCAGATGAAGTCGAAATGGTTGATGGGAGAGTCCATCTAACCGATTTGAGCTTCTACTCAAATGTAAGGATTAAATTAAGTGATAGAAAACATTGAAGAAATGCTGACCATCAACATTTTACAAACCACCGAGGCCCAGTGGTGACATTGCACGTCTTTAGCGAATAGCCTACTTCATAACAGGCCAGACTACTGTTGACAGTAAATAGAAATGTGTGAATTTTTTTCCATTTTCTCTCTCTTCAGGGGAACAAAGATGGCAAGCATTGAATATTCAGTTTTAAGATACAGCAATGCGAAATATATATGCTTCATGTCGCCTGCGCTCTCTCTTTACAAAGATGGCATGTAATATTTCATTTAATAATTTTTACCCTTTCTGTTCCGGCCACCCACCGTCCCTTCCTTCACTGCTTTTGATGTTGCTATTTCTCTTTTCAAATATTTACATTATTTTATTTCTTCCCAAACCTTAATGTTTTTGGCATCTGCTCAGTGGAGCTTAGCCATTTTAAGTCGCAGCAAGAACTGGCGAGTTGGAAGTTACTGGCACTTAATAATTAACTCTTTTTTACTTCCTGTTTGATGATTTTAGTGGCCACAAATGAAACAAATAATATATAATAAATGGCGATTTCGGGGCAACAACAGCAACAAGAACATCAAGAAGACAACAACAACAACAATAATGACAAAACCAGAAAAACAACGATCAGCACATACGAAATAGAAATACCACAAACACAAATAATTAACAGTTATCAGCGGCTTCAAAAGAGAAAGAAATAGCAAATTTACAAAAGAATAGAATAACAACAATACAAATACTACAAACAACAAGGAATGGAGTATTTAAAAGAATGAATGAGTAAAGGCTTTAAAGTCTTTAATATAATTATTTTGTTTCTTGTCTTATTTATTATTTTCTTTTTTCATCTAAACTGTCCTTCGTTTTCACTACGGTTCATAAAAAAAAATCTGGTTTTCTGTTTGTGAAACTATTTCGTTTGTCATGAGTAGCGTGGTCAAGGGCGCATAACGTGTACAATACCTGACAGATTTCTTTACTACAAACAACACTTCACGTGATACGTTGTAGAGAGCGTGAGTAATCGATTTGTCTTTGGTGGGTGTCTGATCAATTTAGATCAGTTTAAAGATTTTCGTTGAGTTAACCAACTTAATTAGTAGCGGCTTTCCATCTCATTCTCAGATGCTGGATCGTTGCTTCTATGTACAGTAGCATGTGCTCGCTAATCACACAAAACAGCTGCCTAACCGCTTCTATGTGCAACTATGGAAACCTTCGCAATCAAGATACTCACGTCTCCCCAAAGCTTGTTCTCTTTCATAGCTACTATACATTTTCGTTTCACTACCTAGGATGCAGTTGGTGCGAGGAAAATTTTCATTCCAAATAATAAACGTTGAAATGAAGTGAAGATTTAAAGTGTTTTTGAAAGTGGTTTTAAATGTTTTTGAATAAAGTGTATTAGGTTTGCGTGTGTGTGTGTGTGTGTGTGTAATCACTTTTTAAGAATAAACCCAACTAACTGTCAGGAAAACGCATCTACTCGAAATGGCACACGGGTAGAGAGGATATTTGTATTTTATTAAGTTGAAAAACTGAGAATGTGTTAATTCACTCCAGCAGCGAAAGAGAAATTTGCAAGATACTCTCGTTTGTGTAGGTGTACATTCGCACTCACATACATACACATACACACGCACTCACACACGCACTCACACACTCAGACTCAAGCTATAAAAATAAATGGCCATAAAATGAAAATCAAGGTAAATAGTAGAATTTAGTTGTAAAGAGTTTGTGAAAAATTTCTGATTCACTCGATTCTATTTTCATCTTCATTTCTATTGATTTGGTGTCTTCGGTTAAACATCCAGATTCCAAGTAAATAGGTTCTCTTGCCAAAATCATTGATGCACATTTGTATGTATGCATATATATATATACATGTACAGACAGGTGGGCGAGAGACATACACATTTACATAAACACTCACACAACTGTTAGACAAAGACAACCACACATACAGTATTTCTCGTCTCACCATTTTTTTTACGCGCTGACTTCGCCATTTTTTTTTTTTTATCTACTTCATTTTTTCAATATTTTGAATTTTTCTTTCTGTTATTAGTTCTTGTGCTTATTTATTGTTGAGGCTATATGTGGGGACTGGCGGATGGCTATTTGTAAACTTACTAAGTTGACCAATTTCATGCAACAGGGTTGTTGCTTCTTCTTCTTTTCTTATTCCTCTCATTCTTCTGATTATTCCACTTCTTATTCCTATTCTTCCTTTTCTTTCTTCTTTGTTATCATAGACGTTACTTGTCTATAGTTGTACATTCACAGGATAATGTGTCTATGTATACACATACACACATATTTATACATGTATAAGGGTACACGTGTACATACCATACATTTATATATATGCGTGTGTGTGTATGTATGTGTGAATATATACCTATGAATATGTGCATAAATACATAGATTCATGCATATATATATATATATATATATATTGTCTATCTATAATGTGTTTTGCTGCAGTGTCAATTCATTTTTTCAACTTGCTTTCTTTTACCCCTGGTCTTTGTTTCTTTATTTGTATTTGACCTTCCGCCTCCGATCTATCTATTTATTTATCTAATCTAGCTAGTCTTTCTATCTCTTTCTACGCACATACACACACGCACACGAGCATGCACACATGTCTATGTAATTCTCTCTCAAACCGATATCGCGCTCGGGTCAATACTCGTGCACTTGCATACATATACACACACACATGTCCACCACCCCTACATGCACAAAATTGTGTGTGTGTGTGTGTGTGTGTGTGTGTGTGTGTGTGTGTGTGTGTGTGTGTGTGTGCTGCTTGCTGATAATTGCCTAAATACAATCAGCATTAGTTAATTGCAAGTTACGTTACAAAGTGTAGACTTAAAAAAGCCAAATTATGTTGAAACTTAGAAGTCCCAAACAATCGCTCAAGGTGTTTTGTGTGGATGTATGCTTTGTGTAAGTACATGTAACTGTCTGATAGCTAGATAAAATATACGTAGGTATAGTAGCAAACACACACGTACACGAATGCACATATATATGTGTGTGTGTGTGTGTGTGTGTGTGTGTGTGTTTGTCTGTCTGTCTATATATATATCTGATGTTTTTCATCTCTTCTAAAGGCATACGTTTTGTAGCCGTACTAATTCCATTTCTTGTCCAACAGTAGGCACAAGTAGTGACAGCTACTGGTGAAAGCTAGTAAATATGGAGGGATGGTTTCTGGTGGTGGATGATAGAATACATACTGCATTTCTCTTCATTTTTAACAAAATTAAAAGCAGTTTCTCAACAACAACAACAACAACAACAACAACAACAACAATTACATGACAGTAGATGCCTCAAGAAATTTTAGCTGAAATTCCAGCTTTTGCAAAACAGATTCCTTGCTATATATATATATATATATATATATATATATATATATATATATAT
>NC_068995.1:5663249-5665296 GCF_001194135.2 Octopus bimaculoides | reverse complement strand
AGAGGGGGTGGGTAGAGATCTTGAGGATAGGAGGAGACTTTGGGATCGAACTTTGTGGTAACAGTAAAGATAAACATGAAACTAGACTTCCATGTTAATAGAAACTAAACTTCCATGTTAATAGTTGTTGGTGGCGATGAAACTGTTGGTACCGCTTGTGGCGGTTTTGGTAATGTTGTTTACAACAAGATTAGCCATGAGTGAGCTGACCTACAAGGAAAGACATTCTGTCAATGACCTTCACACATTTAAGTGTATTTACGATTACATTTTCCAAAGATTTTTCTGCATTTATTTTTAAAGTCCGTACCTGTGGTTTCAGGAAACATGGCTACTACTTTTACCAGGTCACATGATCGCGTAAAACAACGACGACAAAGAAGAGCCAGGTTGTTTCATGATGTTGTTGCTGCTGTTGTTTACCACCAGGTCAACCATAATTGAACAGATCTAACCTCAAATACAGTCCGTCCATGACTACCCCGTGTATTATATGTTTCTATAGTTAAATTCTAGACTGTGTCCTTCGCTATCTTAAAGTTTTGTGTGCTCTGCATTTATTTTTGTTGCATTTTTGAAATGGAAGTGGTCAGTATTTTTCTGTAAGATTTGCAAGTTAACAGCGTTGGAAACGGACTAATCTATGTCAGCTCTTTCTCCATCATCTCTTCCCTCCCCTCTCTCTCTCTTTCTCTCGGAGTTTGTCGGAAAAAGGTTTCCTTACACTCAATACCAAGTACCTGTCATTATACCTTAGGATCTTTAACCATTGATGTACTCAATCCGTTTCCCGAATTTTTAATGAGCGGATTCTTGTCATAGCACACTAATGTTCAGGAGGGAAACAATTGGGTAGAGTAATTAGTGGGTCTGGAATTGAGTTGAAAACAAAGTAGTCGAGAACAGGAGAGACGAATGCATTTGTAGTAAAGGGGGCACGATACCAGACAACACAGTAGAAACTATTGTAGTAGCAGTGGAAAATACAGAGGTAGGAGGCAGCACGTTTGGAGGGTACTGGCCAGTGACATTACGCAAGTCACTCGATGGGTCTTTCTCTGGATGTCTTCTCGGATGTAAGTTGTATGAGCAGCAACTTCTTCATACCAAAAGTGGATCCATTCCTCTATCGTGGATCCCATTTGGACTGTGTGCAGGGTCAGTAGTTGCAAGGGACTGAAATAGTTTGGGCTCTGATGAAGAAGGTCTGTCTTTTTAACTGAGGTTTGGCTCCAAATAAAGGATATATTTTCTTCAAGAGATGTCTTCAGTGATTATGCGTATAGCATTTTTCGCGACGTCAAGTGTTTTAAATATGTGATGTTTATGTTTAAGTTTAGAATGTACGGGGCCCAAACAGTTTATTTTATAAATATAAGATTGTTTCTGTGTACTAGCGAAGGAAACAAAATTAACTCGACTCTATTGAAGGACATTTCAGAGCAACTCTTCATGGTTCCGGTGAAAATTTGGTAATGGTGTCTATGACGTACGTACATGCTTATGAGCGGGTGTTTAGGGAAGCACTAAGATTTATATCATCTGTGTAAAATGGGTCTTAACTGGTAAGAGCAAGCAGGCCGTTGATGTATAAGAGAAAGGGGGTGGGGTATTTAACTAACCTTACATCACACTACAGTGTATAGAGTTTAGCTCGTAGAAAGCTCCTCGAGCAGAAAAACACGAATGTGTACTATGACAAGAATCCTCTAGTAGAGTACACCAGCGGTTAGAAGTCCTGAGGTATAGTGAAAGATACTTGTTGGTATAGAATATAAGGAAAACTTTACCACCGAATTTCGAGAAGGAAAGAGAGAGAGAGAGAGAGAGATAGGGGGAGAGAGAGAGAGAGATAGAGGGAGAGAGAGAGAGAGAGATGATAAAGTAAGAGCTGACTGGTTAGTGGCATAGACTAGTGCGTCTCCAGCAGATTTGTTGTTACGAAAATAACATGATTGCTATTAAAGAGTAGAGAGTTTTAATGTGTTCGTGTAGGTTGTTATTTTCTCCATTAACTGTGATATTTAAAGTAAATGAAGTAGGACAG
>NC_068995.1:5662511-5662818 GCF_001194135.2 Octopus bimaculoides | reverse complement strand
ATGAGTGCATGTGTGTGTGTATATATATATATTTATATACAAACACACACATAGTTGTGATATTTTATCTCGAAGACACAATTTTTCTTTAAAGTAAACAGATGGACATAAAAGCACAGCACATTGCCACATATTTGATAAATAAATAAACTGTATAAAGAGCAAAACATATTTACGATCTTCTTGGCTTTTCTGATGCAGAAATTTTAAGATTCCTGTGTACATCTGGTTATCAAAAACAGCAAATATCGTGTCCAGTAAGAGATAGACGTGCGTGTGTGTGTGTGTGTGTGTGTGTGTGTGTGGG
>NC_068995.1:5659741-5661910 GCF_001194135.2 Octopus bimaculoides | reverse complement strand
TATATATATATATATATATATATGAGAGAGAGAGAGAGAGAGATCTACGCGTTCATGAAGGAAGCGGGTCTTATGGTAATATCTATATTTAGTGGTCTTGCCATTTACTGATTGCATATCCATGATTTTTGCGCATCCCATTAGCTAATTATGAACATTACGATTGTTACGTAATTCCTAGCTTCCAGAATCAGCTGTCGTGTTGACAAAAAAACTTTGCATTCTCTCCTAAGTGCTCTGTATATTTTTATGCTCTATGTCAATTTATTTGTCTGTGTGTATATATATATATATAAATTGTCTATAAGCTTGTACATATTTGTCTAGCTTCTAAACATATTTAGTTATAACTATCTATCTTTCTATCTATATAACGTTTGTGTGTGTGTGTATGAATGTATGTGTGTATATTTATAGCCTAATCGTGTTTACCTGCATCATTATCTCCAAACTCAGCTCACCTGGATTCGTCTTATAGCTATTATTCACCCTGTGATGCCAGTCCGCGATGAAGTTTTCGAAGAGCATGTTCTCTATATTGAGCATGTCTATCTCTTAATTTTTGAATTTGTATGTGTGCGTATATATGCATGTATATATATATATATATATATATATATATATATATATATATATATATATATATATATCAGTGCCATGTACTTAGTTAACCAGCGTTGGATTCACCATTAAGCAAAATAAGCACGTGCTTAGGGCATCAAAAGAAGGATGGGGACACCACAGAAATGAAAATAGTTTACAGCACGAAAGAAATTACTTCAAACTTGGTAAAATAATATTCGTAATGCCTTATCTCTAATAAGTATAGAAGCAGAAGTTTTATGTAAAATTGATTTTAACAATATCATCGAGACTTTGCAATTAAAAAAAAAAAGAGAAAACTTCTCAAGTCTAAATAAGGTGGAAGGATACAAAGATAAACATTATTTTCCATCTTACTCTTAGTTTTGTTGCCTTTTGAAAAGTAATAATTTATTTTATGTTTCATTATTGCTTACATTTTGAACCATTTACATATACTTGAGGGCACCAAAATTTTTTAAGTGCTTAGAGCCTCTGTGGGACCCAATATAATTCTATAGTTTTGGTTTAAAGTCGAAACACGCTAAGAATATTGGACACCACCTGACGATTCCCTCTCTTGGCCGAGACCTTCTGTCAGAAATATGTGACAGATTCTACTGACATCTCTTGTGGAAATATGTTAATATCTTATAAGTACGGCGGCGAGCTGGCAGAATTGGTAGCCCGTCGGACAAAATGTTTGCGGCATTTTTCGTCCATACGTTCTAAGTTCAAATATCACCCACGTCAACTGTGCCTTCTTTTTTTTTTCTTTGACTCGATAAAATGAATACGAGTTGAGCACTGGAGGTGATGTAATCGAATTCCTCATCCTGTAAATTGTTAGCCTTGTCCCAAAATATATATAAAACAAAATCTCAGTAATATAGTTAAATATATATTCAGTACACTTGTTATCGGATTGTCATGTTAAGTGCAAAGCATAATTACTAAATACAAGAGCAAAGATTACAAAAAGACAAAAGATACGAGGAGAGAAAAATATATTGTTGGGAAGTCATTAGGACTGTCAGCTTTATAAAACAATGAATCATTCTGGCTGAATTAAAGTTACCATTTATAATTCAAGTGAGTATAATTAGTTGCTACTGCTGTTAATGCTACTACTACCTAGTGTTGCTACTATCATTGCCGCTGATGATGATTTTGTTCCTCCCCTTGATCTTCTTCCTGCCGTTTCTTCAAATTATTGCTTTTCATTACTTAAGGACGTGTTTGTATCTCGTCAATCATTAATTGATATTACGCTCTGTACTGATCTGATGGTCTTCTATAAAGTATAAGTATGTCGAGTTCTAACAAATTGTTATTGGTATGGCTATGCCTACACGGAATCATATATATATATATATATACGCACACAAACTCAACATTACCTTTCTCGGTTTCTATATACATATATATGCACATTGTGTGTGTTTGTATGTATATTTTATACGCACGCATTCTCTCTCTCTCATATGTGCGCGTGTAAATATATATATACATATATATATTTACACACAGAAACACATATATACATTTACACATATATATATATATATATATATATATATATATATA
>NC_068995.1:5641498-5659475 GCF_001194135.2 Octopus bimaculoides | reverse complement strand
ATATATATATGCATATATCCATGCATATATCCATGCATATATGTACATACCTACATCTATATGTATACATACATGCATATATGGGTACAGGACATCAAAAAACGTTAAACACAATGAGATGTAAAAACATAAAAACGAAAACAGAAATCGAACTTTTTTCGAACTACGAAAAAAACAAAGAAACGAGACATGCAACATAAAGAGTATATCCCTTCGTCAGTTGTCCCTGTTCCATCTACTCCGCGTTACGAAGGCAAGGACAATACGCGACTTCGTTGGAACAATCCTTTCCGCAAAGCACATTAAATAATATTTGGAATTTTTTGCAGAGGGTGAAAGTGTTAACAAGAACAGGACAGTGAGAACAAGACAGTAAAAACAAACGGTGAGGGCTGTTAAGCGAAGACGATAGAAAAATTATTATGAACGCTAGGTAGACGTGAATGAGAGAAGAGACAGAAAAAACACGTCTTTTCTATAGGAAGGCAGTGGACAGAAAGAGAGATCCTCTTTCGTCACGTGTCAGCGAGAGAGGGTCAAGGAGGAGGAGTGAGAGAGAGAGAGGGTAACAGTGAAAGGGAGAGAAGAAAAGGGAAAGGGTAGGAGAGAAAAACAGGAAGGATGAAGAACAAGAGAGGGAGAGAGATAGGTAGAGAAGAGATAGTAGAAGAGTGTGCATTGTAATTATTAAGATAAAACTTACTTGAAAAAGCATGCGTCGCGTTCGATCAAACGTTTCTCTGTTTTTTTCTTTGTTCGAAAAATGTTCGTTTTCTGTTTTCATTTTCATGTTTTCGTTTCTCGTTGTGTTTAAGGTTTTTTTTTTTTTGAGGTCCTATACTAATATATGCATGTATGCATACATATAGATGTTTGTATCTACATCTGTATGTATGGATATATGCATACATTTATATATTTTTTATATTATTATATGATCGAACGCCACGCATCCTTTTCCAAGTAAATTTTATCTTAATAATTACAATGCGCACTCTTCTACTATGTCTTCTCTGTCTATCTCTCTCCCTCTCTTGTTCTTCATCCTTTCTGTTTTTCTCTCCCATCCTTTCCCTCTCCTTCTGTCCCTTTCACCTTTCCCTCTCTCTCTCTCTCACTCTTCCTCCTTGACCCTCTCGTCGCTGACACGTGACGAAAGAGGATCTCTCTTTCTATCACTGCCTTCCTAAAGAAAAGACGTGTTTTCTCTGTCTCTTCTCTCATGCACGTCCACCTAGCGTTCATAATAATTTTTCTATCGTCTTCGCTTAACAGCCCTCACCGTTCGTTTTTACTGTCTTGTTCTCACTGTCCTGTTCTTGTTAACACTTTCACCCTCTGCAAAAAATTCCAAATATTATTTAATTTGCTTTGCGGGAAGGACTGTTCCAACGAAGTCGCGTATTGTCCTTACCTTCGAAACGCAGAGTAGATGAAACAGGGACAACTGACGTAGGAGCATACTCTTTATGTTGCATGTCTCGTTTCTGTGTTCTTTTTTTTTTTTTTTGTAGTTCGAAAAAAGTTCGTTTTCTGTTGTCTTTTTTATGTTTTCATTTCTCATTGTGTTTAACATTTTTTTATGTCCTGTACCCATATATGCATGTATGTATACATATAGATGTAGGTATGTACATATATGTATGGATATATGCATATATTTATATATTATTTATATTATTATATGATTGAACACCCCGCATCCTTTTCCAAGAAAGTATATATATATATATATATATATATATGCACATGATTTGTCTGTGTGTTTGTATGTATATATTATATGCACGTATTCTCTCTCTCGTATGTGTGCGTGTTAATATATAGATAGATAAATAGATAGATAGATAGATAGATAGATAGATATTAAGTACACATATACACATCCTGGGAGAAATTGTTATATACAATAATACAATGCATAATTGAAAAGCGGGCCGAGAAAAGAAAAATGTTTAGATCCCACGTATCTCTGATTTCAAAATAAAAGTCGCTCTCTTCTCAATATTTAATCGTCACCCTTTTTCTCTACTTTTACTTAGAATAAAGGCCTTAAGTATAAGTTCACACAGCTAAGTGACCTGATCTGATAAAGAATAATTGAACTATTCTCAGTACACAGTACCGAAAGCATATTCCTGGGACAGTAATTTTTCTTTTTCTTCTATTTTCGATGTCTTATTTTTTCATGCCAGATCTAACCCCTTAAACCTCACCAGTATCATTATGTGAATTTAACTTTTGAGAATATTTAAACCAGTTTACGTCCTGAATTACAACCTGGCGTTACGAACCTGTGACTGATTCTCTCGAACGAACATTTAGAGAACTTCTAGCGGAAATAACAAAATCTGCAAGAAATAGCAAACCAAATCACCTTCTAAGATGATACTACGATATTGAATAAAAGAATTACACATTGGATAATATATTCCTTATGCAAAAAAAAAAAAAAAAGAAAAACGAAAAGATTTTCACGGCTGGATTTTTTATTCACTGCATTTCATTCAGGGCTGACTTAAGTCTAAACAACAACAACAACTCAGCAAGCTGTGACTTTTATACGCACAAACACAAAACATATTATTTACCTTTCTTTAGAAATTAATGAAGCTGACAGATTCAATTAATATTGCCTAGTGATTAATTAATATTTAGTGCATTTATAGATCGAAATTTCTCTATCGATTGTTGTATAATATATTTGTTTTCGTATGTTTTTCCATCACCAATCAATCTCTGCCTGATGTCCTAACATTTATTTCCGTTATCAAGTCTCTTGATTTGTTTTTACGATATATATATATATATATATATAGATAGATAGATAGATAGATAGATAAACAATTATATATACAAACATATATAGTTGGTCAATATCTATTAAAACATCGATAATTTGTTTTTATTCAACCACTTATGTCTACTAGAATGTTTCACTACATCTACCGAATTTGTAATTCATAAAAAGCACTTAAAATATTTTGTTTCCTCATCTATCAAATATAAAATATAACATAAAATACAATCATATAAAGTTTACTAGAATATAATAAATAACTAAAAAAGATCTTTCCATTAAAATAGTTAATGTCGGTGGGTCTAAGGTAAAAGGCAGAGGCGTGGGTAAGATCAGTGTCGGTGGGTGTAAGGTAAAGACATCGAAGAAGCTGTGGGTAATAGTGTTGAGACAGATAACGAGAGCGGAGATGTTGTGGGTGTGATCAATACTTGTGGAACTATATGGTAAAGACAGGGAAGAGGCTGAGGATAAAGTTCATAGTGGTCGCTCTACGGTAAAAATAACGGAGAAGGTGAGAGTAAGGCTGGTGTTGATGGAACTAAGGGAAACAGAGCAGAGAAGCTCTGGCCAGTGTTATTGAATATATGGTAAGTGAGGCCAGTAATGGTGGGACTGAGGTAAAGAAAGCCAAGCAAGAAGTTGTGGGTTAGGCCAGATGTACTAAGATAATTCTGCGCTTAATGGTTTTATGGTTTATAGGTTTGTAAAGTGAGGTACGGACAATGTTGTATAGTGATGCGGTTGCATGACGGTGCATCATGTACGATGCTGTATGATGGTGTATGACTGTATATCATGATGTAATATAGTGATATCTGACGAATAGTGATGGATTGTGGTGCATGATGTATGGCGTACAAAATATGACGGGATTACGAGGTTGTAATGTATGGCGTAATATTAAATGGTGCTGTGTGAGGAAATTCATTTTTGTTTATAGATAATACATAATTACGACGTCGGGAAGTTTCAGAGGGAGTACAGCAAACACTCGCCATGTCGCGGCTTACCTATCGCGCCCGCAATACATCGCGGATTTTTTTTGGCTAATATATGTAAATTTATATCACGAACTTCTCAGTATATCACGGTTTTCTGCGGCCGATTGGTATTTAGAATTTTCTAGATTTTAATAATGTTTCTTGTAAAATAAGTATTTTCGTGCTTAAAAATTAATAAATAAAAATACAGTACAGTATAACACATTAATTAGAATATATTACATTAGGAATAGTCAGTTGGATATAAGTAACTATCTATAAAAAGAGGTAGGGTAGGGGTAGGTTTTAAATCATGATGTTAAATACCAGACACTAAGAAATCTAAGATCTTAATACATAGGAAACTTTATTAGGGACAGTATGGGGGAATGTTTATAAACAATATTGTTATGTTGTATAAAAATAGAATCTAAGAACTAAAAAAATGATATCATAACCAAAAGAGGTAAAAAGTGTGTATATATCAATTATAAACATTAAACATGAAGATTACATAGAATCAGTTTAATATCCATTCATCTCGCATAGACTTAACTAACTGAAAAATACCAATTTCAGAACAAGAAAAATAACAATTTATAAGAGATAAGAGGTTGATAAGTATGGATATCAAAATAAGAAAATAAAATGATAAGAATTTTTAGAAAATAATCAGAAATACATATAACCTACATATAAAGAGACATGGCATTAAAATTAGAGGCAGGGAAGAGATAAGAGTAACCCGAAAAGAGGGGGTAATAGGTATGGATGTAGTGATGGTAGTTAAAGGTATTCACACCAGAGTGATTTTATAAGTTGTAATATTACAGGTGTTATTGTATTATGATTTTATAGTGTCTAGGAGATATATGGTTTAATCAAATGGAGACTTACATAAAGTCACTACAAGTATACATAATATGATCAGTAGGGTAGAAGGTCATAGAAAGGAAAATAGTGTAATCACCAAAATAGGATGAAATCAAACTAACTAGGCAGGGGTTATCATGGGACAATATTACATATAGCACACCACACACCACAACACGTAGCATATAAGATATGTAATGCAATATAATTCACCATATAACATGATATCCCATGATTTTATTTAATATTTAATTCTAGAGGGTACGTTTATGACGGATACGACAGCAAAATAAAATTTCCACCATCAAAGTTCAAGTGTGGTAACTATAATTGTTAGTTTCGAAAATACTTAAATGTTCGGGTGAAGCTACCCATACATGATACGCTTAGGTCTAATCTATTATAAATCAGTGGAGTTGAAATGTTCAACCGCGAAGAATTCGCATCATTATCCCTGTTATCGAGCACGAACTCGATGTGTAACACACTCATAGTACATCTAATCGCCCACCTGATTCTTGAAATCTTGATGGAAAATTTGAGGAAAACCTCAGTTCGATAAAGGTAACAGAATTGGATTAACGTACTACTATATTTCTGATGGGTGACTTCAACTTTCCCGACATCAGGTTGCCTGAGTGTAATATAACCGCGGGAATGAGGCACACACAGCGAAATCAAGTAATTTATCGACCCCGAAAGGATAATAGGCGAAGTAGACCTCGGCGGAATTCGAACTCAGAAATACCGCTAAGCATTTCGCCCGGTGTCGCCGCCTTATAGATAGCTGCAGTTGCCGTATCGTCGAAGTAGGGCAGTTTTAAAAAGCGCTCTGACTTAAGGGAGTTGACTTTCTTATGAAGTTTAACTTAAGCTTAGTTGATGCTGTTGTTTGGTAAAAGACGATGGATGACCATCACTACAAACTTCATATCGTGATTGTACCAATAAAAGCATATTTCTCACGTTCCTTTGAAAAATGTCATAAGATAGAAGGTACAAGAGATCTTAATGATAGGTCTAGCAATTTTAGGGCAAGTCAATTACTCTAACCAGTACTTGACTGGAATTGCATTTGATCGACCCCGAAAGTATGAAAAGCAAAGTTGATCTCGGCAAGAACGTAATGAGCCATCTTTGATAATGAGAATGGAAATAATAATAGGAAGAACAAGAACAAGAAGAGTAACAATCTGGTGTATTTATTTTAGTGGCCTACCAATGAATACAGTAAGTTTCTCTGTCCTAGGCACTCGGCATGAAATGGAAACGGAACTGAAAGATGATGATAATAATAATAATCGTTTCTACTACAGGGACAAGGCTTGAAATTTTGGGGGACGGGCTAGTCGATTCTATCAGACCCCGTACGTAATAGGTACTTATTTCATCAACCCCGAAGGATCAAAAAGCAAAGTTGACTTCGGCAGAATTAGAATTCGGAACGTAAAGATAGACGACTAATGATAATAATTTGGGTTCAAATTCATGCGATATGCTCTCTCTCTCTCTCTCTCTCTCTCTCTCTCTCGTACATATAGACAAATTTAACGTCATTCTTTTCTACTCTAGGCACAAGGACCGAAATTTTACCAGAGGGGGGCCAGTCGATTAGATCAACCCCAGTACGCAACTGGTACTTAATTTATAGACCGTGAAAAGATGTAAGGCAAAGATGACCTCGGCGGAATTTGAACTCAGAACGTAAAGACAGACGAAATACCGTTAAGCATTTCGCCCGGTGTGCTAACGACTCTGCCAGCTCGCCGCCTTTCTAAACATGTCATATTGACGTTCAGCTTGGTTTTACCGCCACCTACATCGGTTTAGCAGTTTTATACTAAATTAAGAAACCCCCATAGTCATTTATCATTCAGTTGGGTTTTTTTTGTACCCCATTTCTCTAATTCTATTCAGAGAGAAAATGTTTCAAAGCTTGGTTCTCATTTATTACCATATCCAATATTGATGGAATCGGTCTTCAATAGAAATAAGAAACTAATATTCCTCGACCGACGTTAGATGGTTAAGGCATATATCGAAGTAGTGTTTTCCTTCAACTATTTCCTTAACGTTTCTGTGATTCCATAGTCTGTCTCAACAAAGGAATAAGGATGACTTCTGAATTAGACACAAAATTTAGTGCAAGATGGAGTATAATCGATTAAATCGACCTGCGGTATTTGATTGGTATTTATTTTATCGGCACTGGGATGATAAAAGCAAAAATGGAGATTTTGTCAAAAGATTTTTCTCGGTACCTTTACCGATTCTCTTATTTCGAACGGGCAATAATAATAGTTTCTGTGAGAAGTTAACACCACATAATTGGGGGAAAGAAAATGGTACTTTAAATCTCCTCAGTACTTGACTGGTACTAACGATTTTATCGACCTCCTTAAAAGCTGAAAGACCAATGACGACCTCAGTGCCATTTGAAGTTAGAATGTAAATGGAGTAAGGTATTTTTGTCCGCCCGCGCTAACGATTCTACCATTCTACCGTATTTCGAATGGACAAACAACAATACAAATATTTTCTTTGTCTAATTTCAGGGTAACCAACGAAAACAAAACTATAATGTAATGGTTTACAGTATGGAAGCAAAAACCATTTTTATCTTGATTGCTTGAAGTTCACAGATTTCAACTATTGTGACATTATGGCGTTAAAATCAATTTGTATGGTTAGAATGCTTAGTACAATTGATTTCAGACTATTCAATCGATCATTTTCGATCAACATTAGAAAGAATTTCGAATGAGATCAATAATGAGATGAGGCTTTCTAATAAATAAATGAACAAATAAATAAATACACAAGACATAAATATGTTCAAACACACACACACACATATGCAAACATCCGCATATTTGTATATGTATATATACATGTGTATATATAAATGTAAACATACACATGCATGCATATATATACTTACACAGACACACACATACACATACACACACACACGTGTATATATACAGTAAACATACCGAACACAACATAGTTAGTGGTGGCGAACAATTATTTTGTCAGTCTTGTCTGAACATTTAGAGAATTATTTCCGCTTGAGATAAATAATGAGGTGGCGTTGGAAAGAGGTAATGAGGAAAAGGCAGAGGAATGGGGAGAAGAAGAAAATTAGAAGAGAAAGAGAGAGAGAGAAATTCAGAAAGAGGAAGAAAGCAGAAAATGGATGATGATGAGGTTGCGGAAATAGGAGTAGTCACTACTATAATGAGGGCTTATAAAAGATGCATTAATTCCTAATTATTTGAAATTATCCCCCCCTCCACCGTTTTTGGCAACATTTACAGTTGCCGCTAGGTTTTTGTTTACTTTCTCCTTATTCGAGAAATTTCAAACAATTAAGAATATTTCACCGACTACATTCAGTGCATCATCGTTGATGTATTTACCGAAATTGCTGCCATTGGCCTATTCTACTTTATGACATTTTAATTATGCAATGTGAACTAAACAGAAATTTGTTCATAATTATCTTTCAGAACATAAAAATACACTGGTTTGAGGGGATGATTTGATGGTGATAAGGCTTAATATTAATTTTCGAATGTGTTCGCGGTGAGTTCCTTTCATGTCACCTCGGTGGTGTTTACAAGCTACGTATATCGCACGTTTGGATGCACACGATCCTATAAGGGAGGAAGTTGTGAGATTCCTGGAATTAAGTTAACCGATTGTGTGATGGTTTTCTAATGTGCATATTTTTACTTGTGATATGGGACGTAGAATTCAATGCTGTTGACTCATAAATGGTTCGCCTTAGTGTTATTGTTCTTAAATTGTTCGTTGTATTTCTTTAGTTGGAGTGAAAGTTCATGCAAGAGATTGAAATACGTGCTAATTTTCTTGTCATAGAGTGGTGGATTATACCAGTTTTAAGCTTAGGACCAGTATCATTGCCGTTCCACACCATCCATCGCCATAGGACTTCATAAAGGACAAAACGGCTCAAGAAATGGACTGGTACGGAGACATCAGTGCATCATTGGATTTAAGAGACAAAAGCTCGTACATACAGATCGATGGTACTGTTTTAACTGCAAGTTTTATGTCAGGATATTTTCCTCCTAGAAGATTTGCCTTTCTCATGGCTTTGTTAAAAATAATGGGAGCCTCGTCTACTGCTGGGAAATTTATTTAAACTTTAGGTAGGATCCTTATATGTATTGCCGTTTTGGGTCAGAATGGAGATGGTAGTAATGGTAGTTAATGGGTGACAACGAGCCTACAGTTCTAGAACACCCGAACTGAAGCCACACCACGGACGCAGTTTGTTGTACCTAGGATATATACATAGATGCATACATGTATATACACTCAAACGCACGGACATATATTTTGAATGTGTGTACCCAAAACTAATGAAATTACTGCAAGCCAAGAAGTGAAGCTTTACTCGATTGGGGTATTTGTTAGAAAAAGCATCCAAAAGTCCCTCGAAATTTACCAGTGTGAAAAAAATGGCGGACACAATGGTTATTAAAGCACGAAATACAAAATATACATTATACTTGAATAATATATGAAATGGTCACGGCTGGAACTGGTGAGATGTAGTAGGTCCAAATAACAGCCACACGTGCCAACGAGAGAGCCTAGATGTGATCGCCTGACCTGATAGTGAAATCTCCTTCAAATCACACCCGACTGTCTTTAAATAAAGTACAAATTGAAATTTGTTAACTTAAGACTACCTTTGACTACGAACCTTTTCGAGAAGCGCTGAGACAAACAACAACAGCAACGATATTTGGCAATTGCCTCTATTTGTATATGAAATATGACTATGTAAGCCGTGGTGTCCAGCCGATATTGAGAATGTTATTGTTAATAATCCTAAACATTTATCAATACATCACCGGATTACATCTTAATTACAAGGCTTGTTAATCTGCCTATAAAACCATGCCTTCTATTCGTGTTTGCAAACATCTCGTTGCTTCTACGTTGTAACCTTCGTTTGATCACGCTGCCATGCCATGGATGGAGTTATCTGTTTAGTTCTTGAAAAGGCGATCAAGGTGATTCCATTGTTTTCTACAATGGAACACGAATATAGGAAATATATTGAAGAAACAATTTCAAACGCGCTAAAGCATGCTTATCAGCAATAAATACATGTGTGTGCGTACGCATATCTATATGCATGTATGTATGTATGTATGTATGTATGTATGCACTTGTCAGCAGGCATGCATTACGTTATATAAACGAAGAGAAAAAGAGAGGGCGGTTGGGAATAGATAAATATGCAGTTAGGTAGATAGATAGGTTGTTGGTAGATAGATTATGAGTCCAATAAATGTCAATTTTGAATGGTTATGTTCAAAAATATATCTTGACTTGTAGTACGAAGTTTTTTACTTAGTTGAGTAAAGAAATATAGTTTGTAGCATCATGGTGAGTAGATTGTTGTGAAAACTAATCGAAAGTGATTGTATGTATGTATTTGCGTATGTGTGTTTGAGTATTATATATATATATATATATATATATATATATATATATATACGCTTTTACATATTTCAGTCATTTGCCAGCGGCCACATGAAGTGGTATGAAAAGGTTCCCAGATTATTTATGTTTAATAAAAAGAATGACTTATTTACTTAAGTTTTAACATCATCTCCTTCGAAATAGTCACCTTGCGCAGCAATACACTGATGTCAGCTTTCCTGCCACTTTTGGAATCCGGTCTGGATGTTTTTTTCTGTAAGCGAGGACTTTTTGCGATTCGTTCAAATAAACAATGTAAATTCATGGGTTGTTCCCGTCATCCAGCAACCACTTGAAAACGAGTGATAGAAAGGTTCGATCCATACGTGGTTTTCATAAGAAATAGCAACCAAATCACTCCTTAGTCGATAAAAGATTTCAAGACACATGGTCTCAAAACGCATGGGATGGCCATGCCTGGACTACTTTGATCACATAATAGGGTTCCTCGATCAAAGTTGACCTAGAGTTGAACAACAACAACAGCAACATCAACATAAACATAGAATAACGATGATTATCTTGAATGATGAATGATCCTTATCTGGGGGCAGTTCTTGTGTTGCAATTTACTTTGTCCAATGTAATAAGAAACCAAAATCTGTTTGTTCGATTTCCTCATCACGTCAGCATTTCTTGCTAAAGTCATCCGAAGTGTTTAAAGCATTACCTCAATTCCACACAAGAAAGACAGTTTAATTAAATATTCTATATGTTTCCGCCAATTCTGCCTTGGCGAAACGTAATTTCGAAGATAAAATACATGTCATGACGTGTTGCAGCGTTAAGAAGTTTTAATATCGCCATCACTGAATGAAATAACCGCTACGAATACTAATGAAAGTAGAAGAGAAACACTGGCATGTTACACACACAAACGCATATATACATAGACAGATAGATAGATAGATAGATAGATAGATAGATAGATAGATAGATAGATAGATAGATAGATAGATACTCCCATTCACTCTCTCTTCTGTACGGCAAAGTAAAAGTTCACCATAGATAGTGTTGATACAATATTTATTAAGATATAGTTGAGCATTCAATCTGTTGCTAGAGGGCGTTCACCACACACACATAGTGCCTGTGTGTACGTGTTTAGAAATACCTGTGTGCATGAGTTTAGAAAGACACGCAACTTAGGCAGGTCGATATACAAAAAAAATTTAATACATTAAATAAAAAATAACGTATCTATGTTTAGATACAAAATGGTCCAACTTACACACTATAGAAATGACATGAGGAATTAAAGGGGTTGAAAAAAAGTCCAACATGTGTTTCTAGGGGTCGGCGGTTCAAAGTAATGATTGTAAATTGATTCCATCGGCAGATCAGATGAGCCTCCGTCTTCAAAGAAGAAATCTTACATTTTAGGTGTTGATTGAAGATGGAAACATTTTAGGTGTTGATTAAAGATGGAAACATCTTTAATCTCCTTACTGTCAACACCTCAAATGTAAGATTTCTTCCTGAAGACGGAGGCTCATTTCAGCTGACGATGGAATCAATTTACAATCGTTATTTAGAATCATTTTCTTTGTATATTGACTTTTCTAACTTGCGTATCCGTACATTTACTTCTCTATCCGCTCAAGTTTAAACCCCTTGAGTACTACTAGGTGTATTCTATACGGAGAATATCCGATTTTATGAACTATATATATGAGAGAGAGAGAGAGAGAGAGATACGTGTGTGTGGTCTATGTATATATATACATATACGTTTGTGTGTATGTATATATGCATATATATATGGGGGTCTGTGTTGTATATTTAGGTTCATCAACTATGCATTAATAATTGACTTTAAAACATTCTACTGCGAAATTAAGTTAATTAAAAATTTTAATATTACTTCACATAATCCTGTGTGTTTTATTTAATTTGCATGGCTTTATGTGGTCATCATGAGTGGGGGGATAGCTAACTTAATGAGCTGTCAAAACAGTCTTAGAGGCAAACTGTGTATGTTCGTGCGTGCACGAAATGATTTATTTAATAGGTGATACAATAGCTATGTGTAGACGTTTCCTTCAAACATTTTTAGTAAATACCATATAAGTTTCGTCTCATCTAATTTAAATGTTAAAAGGTGTCCCGTGAAAATATTATCTCGATACTGTATTCTATTCATGTAGTATTTCGAGCAATTTTGCACCTATTCTAGAGACTAAACACAGCTTTGCCTCACTTTAATATTCTTAGTTGCAACTGCATTAAACCAAATAACATTGAATTATGCTATAAGTCTATAAGTGTAGACTTCATGGTAGTTTATACGAATCTTCTGGTAAAAATTACCAAACTATATATGCAATAATTTAACATTACTGCTAATCCCTTCAAATGTGTTTCAACCAACTTTTCTACATTTATTGTTATAAATATAGAAGCCATACAGTCTTCTATTCTATCGTAATCTGGAATCTAAATGGATGAAAATCAACAACTTTAAATAAAATTTACTGTGACCTCTCAACGTTTTACTTTAACAACAAATCCTGCCAACTAAGTACAATGGGGAGTCTGAAAATACTCCCCGATTAAATGTCACTTCTGAACGATAATTCGGTGACTATTAGATTTTGTCCCCATATACAGCATAAAATATTTGAGCTAGTCAAATCAGTGATCTACTCTAAAATGTAGATATTTTATGCGATAACTAAATAGACACCATCAATTAATCATCATTTTCCTATGATGTAATGTTCGATTTTAGTTGGTAAATTGAACTTCTATAACTTCATACTTTACAAAACCTCTGTTTGTATGTCTAGATATAACCTTCCATCAAATGTGTGCCTTTTTTCGTCCCCCTGCGAAACTTTTCAGTGTGTTTCCTGAATAGTGAAAGAATTCCTTCAGTCTTTTGAAGTAAATCTTAAAGTAAGAGTTAGAATAATCAATTGGTAATATCAGTTTAGCACCTGATATTGATTTTATGGGAGAAATGAAGAACTTGACACAGCCACAAGGTAACGTTGAATAGTATTAAGTCTTGAAAAAAATATAAACTGTATATAGACATCCAGTAAAAACAAAAACTGAATAGCTAATCCTGGGGAAATAACAAGGAAAACGCTTGAGCAAGTTGATGGCTTTAGATATTTTGGAAGAACAATAATGGAAGATGATAGATCAAATAAGTAAAATGTACATTGGAGCAGCCATATAGGCTTCCGTAAAATTAGTCTGTTTAGAAATAAACAGTAAAAAGGATTGCAATTCTAAGGAGAATACGTATATAAAATGCAATAGTAATTTTAAGTGGGTTTTATGGGTACGAATGATGGCTGTTAGCTGTTGAAAGTGAGAAAAAGATTAAGGGCTTTTAAAGGAAATGGTTATAAAAAGATGATTCCCATTCCATATACAAAGCATGAAACCTAACGAGAGAAATTGTTGTGAAGATAAATATCAATGAATCTCTTGTATGAGTCGTTAAAAGTTGGAAAATTATGTAGTTATGTAAAAGAACAACATGGCACTGTAGCAATGTTAACATTGTGCTTCAATAAATAACCAAACCACTTCGCTTTCTAACCTTTCACAATTCCACTCATGTCTAAATACAACAAGAAACATACAAAAGTCATATAAATATTGAAAACGATTACCCTATACATTGGACCTATTACATCGAAATTTTGTTCCGCATAAAATCGTGGATCACATAAAAAATATAACACACGTGCACCAATTTTCACCAATGATGAAGAAAAGCGAATAGATTTTCTTGGATCTCCCAAAATAACCTGATAGTAAGGTGCCTAATAGTTCACATACCTGACGCAAAAAGAGTTTTTCTAATCACGAAAGTGATATGCTGAGTGAAGGTATGTCAGAGGATTGGGTCCTGTTCTTCATATAATGCCAGGTGTTGGTTCACATCCATTTCAGATTAATATCTTTTGGCAATAAAATATCAAGAATAAAAAGATTGTCACACACACACAAGCACACACGGCTACAAATATATGAACTGGGACCACAACCTGCAAATATTTTCTGCTATTTACAGATAAATATATACATGTATATTCTCAAGACGCAAATTTAAGTGCACCCCCGTGCACACATCAATTTGCTTAATTGAGAGTACATATTTAAAGAATGTGTGTGTGTGTGTGTGTGCGTGTGTGTTATTTCGGCTCAACTACAGCTTCACTGAAACGTGAAAGATATAGCAGACACACTTCATTACACAACATATAAAATAATGTACCACGTGTTTGAATGTGTGCTAATGGATATTTGTGAGCATATCCTTTCTCTCCCATACAGAATAATAGTTTATTTTGTATCTTTCAGTCACTCTCTCACTAAATTATGTAATATGTAAACGGAGTATGTACACACACACACACACACACACACACGTCACACATATATGAATGTGCATATGTTTGTGTCTATACAAACACACACACACACACATATATATATATATGCTTTTATGTATGTATAATGTCCGTCTCTCTACCTAACTGCCTGTGGATATATTCGAAACGTCCATTCATCCATCCAACCATCCGTACATCAATCGAACTATTTCCTCCATCGATTGATTTGTTTATCTATCAATATATTAATTTGTAAACTCCTCCATTCAACCATCCATGTAGCTTTTCATCCACCTATCAATACGCCAATGTATCTACCTTTCTTCCTGCTCTCTCTATTGATCTATCGTTCCATTGATTGATCTGTCCTTCGATCTATTTACATACCTATATTCATCCATCAGTAATCTATCAGTCAATCGATTAATCTCCCATCTATCCATTACATACATATATATGTAAATATCTACACACGCGTGTGCGAATGCATTAATATATACATACACATATCCTTACACACACACACATAGTGGAGATGCGTAGCTTAGTAGGTAGAGTGTTGAACTCATTTTGGAAAGATTGTGCATTCGATTCCTGGACCGGGCGATACGTTTTTGTTTTTGACCAAAACATTTCATTTCACGCTGGTCCAGTCCACTCAGCTGACAAAACAGAATAATCCTGTGGAAGACCGGCCTCTCCGCCCGGAGTGCGGGATTTATATACGTCACAGAATCCTGACATCTTTATGAGCTTATCGCTCGTGTAGTATATTTTAAACTTTTGTGTGCATGTGTGTGTGCATTCACACTTGCGCGTCTGTGTATATATGTATGTGTGAGTGCAAATATATAAACAATTGCAGCGGAGAGGGTGTTTATAGCCATTTAAAAACACACAAAAACAGATTCACTTTAACATTTAAATTTAGTTTGTCCAAATATTTTAGTCACTTTGAGTCCGCGACCTGTTCACTGACAAAATTCCGTGCTGCACAAAATTTTGTCAGTGAACAGGTCGCGGTTTGAAAGCGACAAAATATTTTGACGCAAATTAAATTTAAATGTTGAAATGAATCTAACGGTTTATTGTGTGTGTTTTAGATGGCTTATAAACACCTTCCACGCTTCAATTGTATTTTTCTCAGCATGCGATCTCAGATCAAGTCACTTGCTATGCAAGTATATCTCCTTAATATATTGTTTTTACGACTAGTATTGTATTAGTTAGAGCTCCACATAGATTATCTTTATCCAGTCAGCTCCCATCATAGTGCTTAGTCTAGCATTGTATTTAGTAATGTTACCAGTTGTAATATACAGAGCATATGTTGTGGGGTGGAATTAAGATTAGGACAAATATTATTAGTTCGTAAGTATGTTTCACCATTGCAATTATTAGAAACTCAGCATTGGATGTTTCAAGTGCCTTTGGATGCAAAGCGTCGCCAGGATAACACTTCATTGCATTCTATTACAGAAATCTAATATCTCGGTATTAGATGATTGTAATAAGGCATGGAATAAAGAGTACTCCTCATGATCCCAATGCATTTGTAGCATCCACTGCTGAGTTCCAGGTAACTGCCATGGTGAAACGTACTTAGGAACTAAATATCTATACTTGTGTTTATCTTAATTATCTTATACACAAACTTGAAATATTTCTGTCTCTCTATAGTTACTGTTTATAGCATGTAAGAATTCCCCGAACATAGCAGAAAACAAAAACTCAATAATCATTATGAAGTGTTATCCTACTTTTGCAAAGTGGAAACTAACTCTGCTTTTTACTCTGTGCCTCACTCTTCTGATTTCTTGAAGATAGTGAATATTGGAACCAAACTAATCACTCGATCTCTGTTTTTTCTCTCCCTCTCTATGTCTCTGTATCTATCTGTCCATCTATATATCCATGAAATAAAATAGCTAAGATATTTGAATATACTGATTAAAATATCAGTTTCTATTCAAATATTGTAGGTCTTCATTGCACCCAGCAAGGTCGATGTTTAATTCTTGTATTAAATAGTTGATTATTTAGGTAAAGATACCAATTTTATTTTGTTAACCAAAATATATTTTTCTTTGACATACGAAAATATATTTTTCTTTGACGAACAGTCAGGAATGTTTAGAACAAAAATATACAATATAATTGGAGTAATAACAAATTAGAAAATTCTGGATAATGTGAAATTTTTTTTTGGGGGGGGAGCGGTGAATCTCGAAGTACATAAAGCTATAATGACTTGCAAAATTTCGGTTAAAAATCCCTTTCGATAGAAAAGGTTGTGTGCTGTCCATGAGACACTGTAACCATGATAGACGTTCTATCGTTGGACGAAAACAATTCGAATTTCTCAGTTTTAGATACTTTGTTTTTACCAGCAGAAACTGTATGCTGTTAGTTTTGGATCGGTCAATCTTGAAGCAAATAAAGCTGCCCCACGAGCATCCTTCGACAATATTATGCAAAATCTGCACGCCATTTTTTGTAGGTTCATCTACTTTGAGAATCATCGAACCAGATGAAAAGTATTATACAAATTTAATATCCAATTAAGTTTATTATCTGTAATTTATTTTAAGAGTAACAACGAAATAATTTACTGATTGGATGACTCGATATCTGATAGTAGACTGTGACATTTACTGCAAAATCTAAGTCACCAAGACCCTCATATTAAAATATGGATTTATAAAATATAAATTTATAAAGTAAAAATATGCATAAATTGTATAAAAGATATATCTGCAAAATTATGAAAATGACATCATATTTCATCTTATCTTTTTAAACATGCACACATGTATAATTATACATACACATACTGTCATATAATTAAGCATAGTTATATAGATGCATTCTCTCACACTTAAACATCCTCTTTAAATGACTGCAATTCATTTTAATAAAGGACGTATATTACGAAATATCGAAGAATTTTATACATGCTTACATACATATATATACACATGCATACATACATAGATATACACATGCATACATACATATATATACATATGCATACATACATATATATATATACACATACATACATATGTATACACATGCATACATACATATATATATACACATGCATACATACATATGTATACACATACATACATACATCTATATATTTGTGAAAAGGCCGGGTGGCTAGCAAGCAATTGTGCATGCAACAGTGTTAGTAAATGTGGTCGGATTGAGCTGAAAATGTGCACACCTACGTTAAAAGTGCTGGGGAGTTTACATGGCAACATTGAGTTTGCTCAATTGAAAGGCGTGGCATCTAGGGCAAAATTCCTCATCTTCAAAATGTGGCCCGAATAGACCCGAATGAAATCGAGTCATAATAATAGTATATATATATATATATATACATACAGGGATTGGACAAAATAATGGAAACACCTTAAAATTTCAAACAAATT
>NC_068995.1:5639534-5641488 GCF_001194135.2 Octopus bimaculoides | reverse complement strand
TACAGGGATTGGACAAAATAATGGAAACACCTTAAAATTTCAAACAAATTTATGTATTATGGGGTAGGACCGCCTTTGTAAGTAATTAAAGTTTGAATTCTAAGAGGTATGGACTCCTACAAAGTTTGAATTGTTTCCAAAGGAATGTTTGTCCATTCTTCAGCTAAAACAGTCTCCAGTTCTTGTAGTGATGATGGTGGAGGATATCGACTCCTTGTTTTTCTAAAATGCACCAGAAATGTTCAATAATATTGAGATCTGGGGACTGTGGTGGCCAGATAAGATGTTTAACATCACTAGAATATTCTTCGTGCCATCTAGTAACAACTTTAGCTGTGTGAATTGGTGCATTAACATCCTGAAAGATTGCGTTTCCCTCCGGAAACAGTTCTGCAACCATGGGATGAATTTGATCAGATAAAATGCTTAAATAGTCTTGACTATAAATTCTGCCATGAAGGGAAACCACTGGCCGGCGGGTTTCCAAGATATAGCCCCCCCCCCCAGATCATCTCAGATCCTCGTACACGTTTAACAGTTAGAAGAAGACAGTCTGGGTGAAATGCTTCTTTTGGCTGTCTCCGCACGTATACTCGGCCGGTGGTCGGAAATAAGGTTAATTATGACTCGTCCGAGAAAATAACATTCTTCCGCTGCTCTAGTGACAAATTCAGAAGGTTTTTACTCCATTCTAAACGTTTTGCAACGTTTCTGTTTGAAAGTAGTGGTTTTGTGATTGCAGGCCTCCCGTGAAATCTGGCTTTGTGCAGCGCCCTGCGAACAGTTTTTTTCTGGAAACTGGGTTCTCGAGATGATCATTAAGCTCTGCAGCAATTCTGGGAGCTGTACTTATGCGATCCATCCTAACAATTCGCGTAAGAGTCCGACGGACCCTATCTGAAAGCTTTGGTTTTCTTGCGGAGTTTTGTTTCGACAAGGAGGTTTTTCCCTCTTTCTCAAAGGCTGCCATTACTTCCGAGACGTCTGTGCTGTATTTGGCTTTGTGATTTCCTAGTTCTAAGTTCAGTCCCTTAGCGTGGCACCTTCGACAAGTGTTGGTCTGTAAACGTCTACATAACTTAGCGTTTCGATAAAAGATAAACATAGAAAATGTACTAGGGTTTAAAAAACAAATAAGTGCTGGGGTCAATTTGTTCGTCTAAATTAGTGGTTCCCAAATATTTTCAGGTTGCCGCCTCCTTGGCACCCTGTCCACATTTCTAGCGTCCCTCCCACCAAACTCACCACCACAAGCATAAACCATTTCTGCAGAAAGTCCAAAACGGCAGTATTTCACAAATAAAACTTAATCTGATTAACCCATTAGTTGGAGGGTTTGTTACAACCATCGCTCGCCTGTGGCCACCTCATTATCACTGCACTTTTCTTCAACGCATCCCTGAATCTTTCCACTCCTTCCAGGGGGCAGTACTTCTCGCTTTGGGAACTACTGCTCTAAAGTTTTAGACACCGCCTTCAAACGTTAGAATCTAAACGCTTCAAGGTGATGCCCCATTATGGCCGCAATCTAAAAATTGAAATATGTAAAACAACATGATAAACACACACGGACATACACGCGCGCGCGCATGTGTGTTATATTCAAGAATTAAAGAACGGAGCTTTTATGTGGCCACTGGGCATGCTAGAAATAGTAGCCCAAATTATCGTGAAAATCAGACACTGGATTCTTTGCAAAACATGTTTCTGACGAGAACGCCTTTGATCATCCTTTTGTTTCTTCGATCATCCCAACCAATCCACCCTACCACCACCACCACCCTTTTCCCACCTTTGCCCCCTTCACTACGTCTAGTTACCCCTCACCCCACCCTCACCCCCACCTTTCCTATATTTCATTCATCAATCAACTCGGCTGTCAGGCACACTGCTTCACCAATCTACACACTGTATAATGTCTTCTAGTGTGAACAGACACACACGCACATACACA
>NC_068995.1:5632354-5639128 GCF_001194135.2 Octopus bimaculoides | reverse complement strand
TATATATATATATATATATATATATATATATATTTGTTCACACACACCATGTAATGTGTTTATATGTGTAGATACACGCGCACACAAACACACAATCTCTCTTTATTTCTCTCTCTCTTTCTCTCTTTCTCTAATTCTCTCTTACCCTCTGTCTCTTTCTCTCTCTCTTTCTCTAATTCTCTCTTACCCTCTGTCTCTTTCTCTCTCTCTTCATTTCTCTCTCTCTTTCTCTAATTCTCTCTTACCCTCTGTCTCTTTCTCTCTCTCTTCATTTCTCTCTCTCTCTCTCTCTCTCTCATTCGTATCATTCATAAACTTGCACCGATACAGTAGCAGCAACAGCACCATCAGCAACAACAGTCGATGCACCACCTCCAGCAGCAGCAGCAGTAGATGCAGCGCCAGCAATCACGATGCAGTTACCGTAATAGTAGCATCAACAGCAGCAGCAGCAGCAGCAGCAGCGACGGCAGATGCACAACAACCAGAATCAACGGATACAGCAGCAATAACTTCATTTAAGGAGACTTCTATGTAGTTTCACCATCTACTAGAAATAACAGTTAAACATCTCTCAAAGCAAACCGTGAAAAACACGAAGGTTACACACTGGACGACTTAGCACAATACGCCTGCGTGCGTGTGTGTGCGTGTGTAATAGATAATCGTGGTGAAGATTTCGTCAGTCATTTACACAGGACTGACATCCCTGAGGCTAAGCTACAACAAAAACTAGTGGCGAAAAGTAATTGTTGTTGTGGTGGTGATTAAAACTACTACAACGTTGTCATTAGAAATACCAACATGATGATAGTGATGGTGATGACGATGATGATGGTTTGTGGTGGTGGTGGGGAGAGTGAAGACAATTACAGCGATGATTTTGTTGTTGTTATAGTGTTTTTAAAAATACGATACGATGTATATTTGTCTGTGTGTGCGCACGCATGTAACATGTTTCGGAATGCGTGTGTGTGCGCGTGTGCCTGTGTGTTTTTCTGTGTAGGTCTGTATATGTATGTGCATATTTGTCAGTGAAACAAACGTGTGTGTGCGTTTTTGTGTGTGTGTGAATATGTCAGGTGGATATGCATACGTATGTGTGGATATGTGTGTCTTAGAATGTATGTGTGTATGTGTATGTCTGCATGCGTGTGTGTATGTGTCTTTTTTTTTACCTTTGACGAACCGTAAGTAATACTACCACCACTACTATTACTACTACTGTTCTTACAACGTGTTCTTGGTGATTGTGTTGTTGATATAAGCGACAGTTTGTGGCGACTACGAAGTTTTCGATGAGCGAAATGGAGTAAACAACACACGTAAGTAATCCCCCGACTATCGCGGGTGGTACGTTCCACACCACTATACACACACGCGCGCGATAGGTGAAAAGTAGAAACAGTACAGCACTGTATATTTTATTATTATTATTTTTATAATTTGTATGTATTCATTTGATTATAAATGCAAAAGAACACCACGGCGGAAGTGAATAATGAACCGCGATAGGTGAACCGCGATATTGGCGATGGGTTAGTGTAGAGGATTGAGGGTAAAACATTGGGTGTAGAGGAATAACGCACACACGGACGCACACACATAGAGACGCATGCAGAGACAGCGTAAGGCTTACACACACATGCAGGGTAAATCTCACGCAGTGCAACTCACACACACAGAATAATACGCACGCACATATGGACACGGAGAAAAACACACACACACATGCGGACATATACGCAGTGTAAATCTCTGAGTAAACCACACTCACACGCAAGCAGTGCAACTCACATATACAGAATAACACACACACACACACACACACACACACACACACACACACACACACACACACACAAACACGAATAAGGACACATACACAGAAAGCGTAAAGCTCACACATACACATGCGGAGCAAGTCACACGCACGCGGTGTAACTGACATAGAATCGCGCGCGCGCGCACTGATAGAGGAACACTCACACACGCGCTGGGTAACATACATATACGCACGCACACTAACACACATGTAGAAAATAACACACACATGCACGAGCACAGATTAACACGACAGGCAAGCGCACAGGTAGAGTAATACACACACACACAAACACTGACACATACACACGTAGAGTAACACACACATACGGAGTGACACACACACACACATAGTAACACACTGAAACACCGTTAACGTTAGACTACAACATGTCTCGCAGTCACAATATACACGTATAGTATGATAGAGTGTATTTAGAACTTAGGGAAGCAAAACTTTATCCCATATGTTATTTTACCTCTAAGAAGAAGGTTGGCATTAAGCATTAGATTTAGCTCCTATGTCTAGCAGATTCGTCCAGGTGCTGCCCTCTAATTTTATAAAGATAGATGAGAGTTATGAAATGACTTGCTGCGAAATGTATCTAAGCTAGCGGCGTTAAACTGGCGACAGAAATTGCTAGAAAGTATTAAGACAAAGACTCTGTTTGGTTGTGTGTGTGTGTGTGTGTGTGTGGCATCTTGATCTCTCTGTATGGTTCTGCTTAATCTTCTTATAATTCTTGCTTTTCTGACTTTCTTTATTGTTATATCTATTTATTATAGTCTGGCGTATTTTTTTTTTATCTCACCCATTTTACTTCGTGTCAAATTTCTACCTTTGGCTTGTGTGTGATTCTCTTTGCATTTCGTCTTTGCACTCTCTCCCAAATCTTGGCCCTTGTAGCCAGCGAAATGCTCGGGAAACATCTGAATGAACTAGAACCCTTAGGTGGAAATTTTAATGCAAACCAGGCAAAGATTTTGTTGGTGCAGAGTATGGCCATAGTACTGGATGACCAGAATAGAAGGACATAAGAATGTAAACTTCAATGGGTTTGGCTTCATGATCGCTGAAGAAGGGAGAGCGCAGGATAAGAGAGACTGGGAGCATTGGAGAGAAAGCTAATTGCTATCTTCACATTTCATCACGCCTACACACACGTCAATATATTTTCGTATTCATCCAGGCATTCATATATATATATATAGACGTACAGGCGAATAACGACATGCTGTATAATTGAACCAAGCGGAACCGAGTTTATTGATCGAGATACCTTTTGAAAAGTCATCTGACGAGACACAGCTCCACCGAAGGGTGCACGATAACCAGTTGTATAGTATCTCACTCGCCAGGAGTCGATACAAGATGAATCTAGACGATCGTTGTGATTGATAAAGAATCTCGTGAATTCCATTTTCTATTTCTCTCATTTCTTACACATATCTTCAAAATTCCTATTTTATTACGCCGGCAACAGCCTATTGATACCAACTGGCCATAGCAATCTTTTTGATGGTTGCACCGAGCTATAATGTAGGATAAATGTATAATAATAATAATAGTAATAATAACGGTTTCAAATTTTGTCACAAGGGCAGCAATTTGGGGAGGGGAGATACGTCGATTACATCGGCCGCCAGTGTTCAACCGGTTCTTATTTTATCGACCTCGACAGGACGAAAGGTAAAGTCGACCCTGGCGGATTTTGAACTCGGGCGAAATACCGCTAAGCATTTCGTCCAGCGCGCTAACGATTCTGACAGTTCACCGCCATAATAATAATCATAATCTTTTCTACTATAGGCACAAGGCCTGAAATTTGGGGGTAAGGAGCAAGTCGATTAGATTGATCCCATTACACAAATGGTACTTAATTTACTGACCCGGAAAGGATGAAAGACAAAGTCGACGGAATTTGAACCCAGAACGTAGCGGTAGACGAAATACACAAAGCATTTCACCCGGCGTGCTAAAGTTTCTGCCGGAATAAGCCGTGGATGGAATTTACAAATATTTTAATTCATGGATTATTATTATTATTATTATTATTATTATTATTATTATTATTATTATTATTATTATATATATATATATGTGTGTGTGTGTGTGTGTGTGTGTGTGTGTGTGTGTGTGTATAAATGCGCACCTGCTTATTAGCGAACCTACACACGTAGCTAGGTAAATGAGTATGACTCAACTTGTTTTCTTCGGATATCTCATTACCTGTCTTGATAACTGCCAAATTATTAACTATTTATATTCCGGAAGGTAGGCAAATGATAAGCAGTAATATTCCCATCTATCTACCAACCTGTACACTAACACAATTAAATACTTATCCATCTGAATAAATACATATTTTTCCTCTCCGGACCCGTTTGTTTCTTCCACTCCCCTCTAACTCTCTCTATCTTTCTGTTTCTCTCTTTCTCTCCCTTCAAACGTTTTTACGCCACATGAATTCATAAACTTTCGAGAGAACGTGAATTGTTTAATTTTGGGTGTGGGCGTAGGGTAAGGAACAGTGAATCTCGAAGCACATACAGCTGTAAATGATAACATAAATATTATGCTGAAAACAGCATTTTGGATACAAAAAAGTCGAAGACTGCCTGCGGGACACAAATCCACATCTTCTGTAGAGGCGACTGTCATTCTACCATTCCACATACGTGTGTGTGTGTGTCTCTGTCTGTATGTGTGTGTGTATTGTATATATATGTATGTGCGTGCGCATGCATGCATCACATTTGTCTATTTTTTGTGGTTAAGTAGAGTAAACACGATCGTTAAATTATCTCAAGAAGCCTAGAGAGATAATTCCGTAGACCAAACACTTTAAAACCTTAATAAAGTCTTATATGAAGTGGCGGGGGGCAACTAATAATATGATCTTCAGTAAGACTAGTACAAAGTGCTGACATTATTAGACCAAGACAGAGAAGTATAGCATTTTACAAGGACTTGCCTTACACAAGTAAGAAACATTTTAAGATTTTTTGTAAATAAACAGTGATAGGAATCACTACTTAAAACAATGATTGCTGACATCTTTTATATAATTTAATATTTGCTTGACTCTGTTAATAGAAACTTAATACTTTCTAAAAAGAAAACACGCCTGTGACTACAGAGCTTCGCCAAAACAGCTTGTCAAAGTATGAAAATGAAAAACCGGGAGATGTTTACAAAGGAAATTCTAAAAAGTATATGAGAAACTAGAAAAAATAGTTAGATTAAATTGAAAACTATGGGAGCATGTTATCGTGATTTAGCGACACAATTCGACAACCTAGATGGAGTTATGGAGATATAGACGAAGTAATCGTAATCCCAATGCGGAAAATTTGTTATAGGGTTCAAATCAAAGTAAGGGACTAAAGTAAAAGCTAATTGGTGCAGGAAGTTATAGAATAAATATAAATTTAGTAAATGATTTAAAGTATAGCTGAGAAAGGTTAGCTGTTAGCTTGTACGTCTAGCAGACTGATTATCAATGAATACTGTTGTGATATTCAAGGATGTAAAATTAGATGTTTAACATGACATTTAAAATGGTAAGAAAGGTCGGAGTAATTCAACTGACAGACATAATAATAATTTTTCTTTTTTTAAACCTTCAGTGATTAAAAAAGGCTAATTAAATTGAGATATATGCAACTATCATTAGAGCCAAATTAAAAGTTCCGATAACTGGCAATGGAAGTCGATTTAGTTATAAAAAGCCTAAGGTAATAACACGTATAAAGTCAATTTAATACGACCAAACATATAAATATACACTCGATACTAATTCCGTGCGCTATTCCTATGTACTATACACATTACATACACAGGTACATCCAACACATTCCGATTCATATACAAAGATATAAAGAAATATGTAACTGCAACACACGAATTCACATCAAGAACCTTGAAAGCAAATACAAAAAAAACAAGTATGCATGTACTCTCTATATCCCTCTCTCATACGCGCGCGCGTATATATATATATATATATATATATATATATATATATATATATATATATATATATCAGTGCTACAAATGAAAACAAGCAACCCATGTATATTTCTCTCTCACTCACTCATATATGTATATATGTGTTTTGGTTTTATATACATACATCTATACACACCCCTACATACTTATATAAAGCACTTGTGATTTTCAGGGCCTTCCTCAAAGATATTAGGTCATTAAGGCAAACCCAGTTTACATACAGCTCCATTATAGAGTTCCGCTAAATTCCTCTAGCAAGGAATGTTTCATGGTCTTTCTGTTGCTGCTTTAGTTGTTTATCCACCGCTTGAACTTTACTCTATAACACCCATGATCAAAGACTTTTCAACCATGACACTTCAGTCCCGTTTTTTCGATTTTCGCGTGATATGAAGGAGATTTCGTTCTTATATTTAGAAGGTCAAGCGAAGATGTTTATGCTGCCTCACTAATCTGCCTTCTCCAACGCCTGTCTGCTAACCTGACATAAATAGTTTTAAATTACTTTAAATGACATCATCTATGCAAATTTTTGGTAATATTTTTCCCACTGGCGTTTTAAAACAGGCGTTGCTGTGTGGTTAGAAGCTTGCTTCTCAGCCACATGGTTCTCGGTTCAGTCCCACTGCATGACATCTTGGACAACAGTCTCGGGACGACCAAATCCTTGTGAGTTGATTTGGAAGATGGAAACTATAAGAAGCCCGTCGTGTATATGCGCGCGCGCAAGTTTGTATGTGTGTGTTTGTGTGTGTGTGTTTGTGTCTGTGTTTGTCCGCCCACCTACCCCACCGCTTCACAACCGACGTTCATCTGTTTACGTTCCTGTAATATGGCGGTTCGACAAAATGGATCGATAGAAAAAGTACCAGTCTTAAAAATAACGGTGGGTCGACTAAAGACTATATGTGTATGTGTGTGTGTGTGTGTGTGTGTGT
>NC_068995.1:5628980-5632230 GCF_001194135.2 Octopus bimaculoides | reverse complement strand
TATATATATATATATATATATAGTTAGTTATGTCAACTATTCAATACATAGTTTGTAAATGTTATTGGGAGTTGCAGCATTTTTTATTATTCCTCCGTATTTCACGTAACGAAGTATTAAAATAGTTGAGAAAGCAACCGATGTTACACTATCTACGGAAAATATATTCATAAGCACACCGAAATATTATTTTTAATCAAGAATTGTCTACATATAGCGCTAGAAAATTTGTAACGCATATTACGAATTAAGTAGATATGTATCTATTTTATTTTCATTAGAAGAACAAACAACATATTTATATCCACAGTGGAAAGCGCATGATTTTTTTCATGAATAAGATTATATGTAAAATACACTAAAGAAGGAATACGACCTACTGATAATAAAGTTTTTGCGTTTATGAACAAGTGTGACAATATTTTAGCTAGCTGGTAGTTGGAAATTTCACAACATATATAAGCTGAAATGTTTGTAACCAACAACGTGCTCTTTTAGATTACAAAAGCTTATAATAGCGTGTTTTACTTCTCCGAAAGACAAGGACCACACCTTTTGAAAATATCAGTGCCAAGAAATAAGCCACATTTAATGACCGACTTATTGTAAAATTGTTTTTAATATTGTCATCTTTGAAATCCACATATATTTGTTTAGGGAGGTGGTGTTTTGTGCGTGTATATGTGTGTGTGAGAGAGAGAGAAAGAGAAAGAGTGAGAGAGAAAAAGAATGTGATCTACATTAGTTGGATCTACATTAGTTGGATCTACATTAGTTTGAACTGCATGTATATAAAGACCAACACTGACTGGCACAATCACACACACAGGCACATACATGATTAGTCCTATATATATATATGTACATCTATTTACTAATTATGACATATACGTCCCAACGTATGTTCCTCAAGTTACATCAAACAACCGCTGGCCATCATGTTTAACTGGAAAAGAATTATACAATAGCTAAGACTTTCTAGCATGCATACCGTATTAACGTCAGAATCGCTAATTAACTTAAGAGCTTATGATCATAAAAATTCGTTAGAAGTTTTATTAAAATTAGTGATTCTGACATTAATTTATTAAGCATTGTAGAAAATCTGAGCCATTTTACGATAATTATTTTTGGAGATTAAATATAATGGCTACGGATTTTTTATTGTAGTCATGGGATCTTACGAGGCGACTGAGCTTTGTGAATTGATAGGACTGTACATTTTAGACTTACGTTAGAAGAAACTTCGGTATTTTACGTGTTGCCGGATTACACATTTTGTTAAGTATGAATGAAAAGCCACAGTGATATGAAGGAGTTCATGGAAATATCCAAAGAATAAGATTTAAGCATCACATTAAACAAATTTAAGTTTGGTTAATCTCCAGTATAAAATTTAGATTTAATTTGTGGTGAAAGCTGTCTATATACTAAATCTAATGAAATTCGCTGTATAGTAATATGAATTGCAATCATCTCCGAATAATCCTTAGAAACTTAATAATATCAACTGCATATTCAGTTTATGTCCTGAGGGAAAACGCTTTTACGGTACTGCTCATTATTACGATGACACATTAGAAAATTGTGGTTTTAAAGATAGAATACGTTGTATTCAGAACAACACTAATACACTTGAACGAAAGAAATAGGAAACAAAATAATATGCAGCCTATTCCTCTACATAGTTTAAATGTCCAACTTAATATAGAGAGGGTTTTTCAAAACTTTATTAACAAACATTTTCCATAGACCTTAAATGTTATATGATCTTTAGCAGATATAACGATAAGGTGAGCTACTCTTGCACCGAAAACCTCGTTGGTTCTAAGGCCAATAAAATGGAAGGACGCTGTACAGTACGAAGACCAAAATAACACTCTTCATTCTTCTTTTTCTTCTTCTTCTTCTTCTTCTTATTATTATTATTATTATTCGATGTTGGATCGGCAGAGTCGCACAAGGGAGACAATACCTTGGGACATTTCTACCAGCTTTTTACGTTTTGAATTCAATTTTCTCGAGGTCAGGTTTCTCTGTCTTCTTTTTGAGGACGTTAAGTTACAGCACCGATTTCAATATAATCGACAAACCACCTCTCCTACAATTGTACTGATTTTGTTCTAAAAATTAAAAAGCATTATATCTAGAATAATGCATAAACATATACATGTACGCGTATTTGTGCATAAACATGAGTGTGTATATGTATGTGGATGTTTATAGTATATATGATGTATGTTTGTATATATAAACAGCCAGTATTCTGAATTGGAGAAGACTTGCACGAATGCACACTGCTCTATCAAATTCTTTTAGTTGACCCTGTATTTGAGATACCAGAGAACATACTTTCGCGTACCTCTGACAGCAGAACATTCAACAAGTAGCAGCTGGTGCTAGACAGAGCAAAACCAAATATTAAGCACGCACGAAAACGGATACACAAACACACACGAACGCACACAAATACATACGCATATACATGTGTGTGTGTGTGTGTGTGTGTGTGTGTGTGTGTGTGTGCGTGCGTGTGTATACACATAAATATACATATATATATAGACATACATATATACATATATTTACTCCTTTACTCGTTTCAGCCTTGCGGCTGGGATGTATGCTTTCCAGTTAGCTTACACTTAATTCTATTTTTGGCACCCTCTACCTGTACACATCTATAGTTATAGACTTACCTGACTGTACACTCTACCTACCTGTGTGCCTGTATGTGTGTGTGCGTGCATATATATATATTATATATATATATATATATATATATATATATATATATAAACGTGTGCGTGTATGTATGTGTATATATATTTATATATACACACACACATATACATTCATATTGCAGAAGTTTCGACATTTCTGGCATTCACTTATACTACAATGCACACATACACCTATAGACACAAACATCTATGTACCCATGCATGCACCTACCCCTCTACTCTCTACTCTCTACCCACTCGGGTGCACATGACCTTTCCTACACTATCTCCACTCGCCGAACAACATGTTGTCTTCAAATTCAAAATCCCTTCCACGTGTCTCTTTGCTATTATCATTATTGGAGTTGTCTTGATTTTTAAAACTAGATTTTAAGCAATCCTAGAGGAAGCTTCAATCTACTAATTGCAAGGATAAACCCCACAAAAGAGGCTTCTTTTGTTCTCAGTAGAACATTTGAGAGTCGACTGTAAGGGCACATAAAAACACACACGCACACACACTCATA
>NC_068995.1:5623289-5627629 GCF_001194135.2 Octopus bimaculoides | reverse complement strand
CTAGATCTGCTTGAAACAACAGCTAACACTTCCTCAAATCACACGTTACAGTCTTAGACGAAAGAAGGACATATTAGCTAATGAAGTGAGAGATCTGAAAAAGGCGAGACTGTCATGGCTGGAATACCTTTCAAAATTATTTTCAATCACGTCTTACCTAGAACTAAACAACACATTTATTAACCACCGTAATGCATAAACACACACACACACACACACACACACACACACACAGATAAATAACACATTTACAGGGCACAAGTAAATTTGTACACACACGTATATAAATTTTCAAACACACAGGCATTTACATATACCTGTAACTTAAACTATGTGAAAGCGCGTGGCTCAGTGGTTAGAGCGTCGAGCTTCCGATCGTGAGGTCGAGAGTTCGATTCCCGGACCGGCCTGTGTGTTGTGTTGTTGAGCAAGACACTTCGTTACGACGTCACTGGTGCCAAGCTGCATCGGCTTTTGCCTTTCCTGCCGGTGAGGAGACTTTCCACCCGAACTTGTACCCAGGAGGGGAACCTCTTAGGTGCACCCATGGTCGTTCGTGACCGGCGGAGTCGAGTTTGTAACTTAAACAGATTTACGCACACATACTTGACTGTTGTGTTGTGATGTTGCTATTGGCAAATACCTTATTGAAGAGATGTGAACACGAAACCACAAAATCGTGAGGATGAGTTCTTAATCGTAAAGCCATACCTGCACTTCTACACACACACACACGTATATGTATACTCACACACACACATACAGCCTGAAGACGGTGCTTCAGTTAGATTGAGTAATACATAAACTTCTTAGAGAGCCAACTGTGGAGTATCTAAAAATAGCAACCAATTATCCCTCAATTCACACCTTTCCTTAAGCAGAAGACATTTGATTACGTTTTAGCTACGCAATAATATCACTAGTTGGCCATGGCTAGAACTACATTGATGATAGTTCTCTTCAATTAGGGCTGACCTGGTGTTAAACTCCAGTTAACCTAGTGTTCGCGTTATGTATTGGAAAAACTTTAATCATAGGTCAACTCGAGCAGGACTGACCTTGTGTTAAACAAAAGCAACATTAAACACACAGGAAGTACATGAATAATAAAATTCTGCATAAGGAAATCATTAAGAAACACAGCACAAAATATCTGAAACGTCAACCACAAACTAAACGGTGAACATTGTGCATAACGGAATTAGAAACTTCGACAATTAAAGCAACGCTCGCATCATATATATCACAACGCCTTTAATGCAACATCAAATATTTCCTTTATAAAATAAAATTCCTTGGGTTACTCTTAAGGAAGAGAAACAAAAACAGACACATGAAGAAATATAAGCTTCGTATATTCCATGTCAACTAAATCGTTGACCGTTTCCTTCCGTCGGTAAAATTTTTTTCCAAAGCTGCAACGCCTCGGGATCTGCAGAAATGAAACGAAACCTCTCAAAGGATATCTTCAAAGACATTCAATTATTCATCCCAAAACTGCTATTCTTCAGAATCTAAAGACTAGGCAGAGATCTAACAGTTCCACACCTAACGAAAAACACAAACCGAAGCACCATCAGATAAACCAGTCCAACACCCCACATTTGTACGACATCTTTAACTGACCTAAAAACACTCGTCTTTAATAACATCAAACCAACAGATTCCTCCCTCTAACACAGCTTACGGCCAGTTTATTGAACTTCACACAAAGAATATAACGACGTCAACAATAGTTCATGAGGGAGACACTACCGTGTGAATCGACTTGCTAGAAATAGCAGCTGCTTAATCTTCTAGAACCAACTACACCTAATATCATAAAAAAGGGGCATATTTGATAATATAATCTAGTACACACTGTGCCTGAAAAACTGAGTTGATCGTGACAAGAACGCCTTTGATCATAGACGTGCTCAATTAGGACTGACCTAGTGCTAAGCAATGCAACAATAAAATACTAAAACACCTCACTTTGAACAACACAAAGCGTGAAGATTCGCCTGTCTAATTTCGTTCTTATCCGAATTATACTTAGTTCTGTTATAATGTACCTAATATTGTTAGTTTCGTCAACGGAGAACTTCAAAGATCTGTCTTCTCAACCATTCATTTTAACAGGTTTTTAGATGACCATACCATAACTCAAAAAGATCTGATCTAAACACAGCCTCACGCCAGCCCTCGGCGGAACGTCTCTAACCTTTCTTCAACCACAAAAAAAAAACTGGCTCAAACGCTCGAAAAGTAACACCTACCAACTTATTACATCACAATGTGCTTTTTCTTAACCGCTAAAGCCATAATTATATCAAATGCGACTGTCACATGTTCTCATCGTAAATATAACAATATACTTGAAACAGCAGTTCTAGACATGTTTCAGAACACCTCTGCAATACTTATCCAAGACAGATAAAAATGACGTAAAATCAGCGTCGAAACAGTCTTACAGCATTTATTAGTACCATTTATTAGTACCATAACAGAAAGTAAACAAAGATCGCCATTTAAAAAAATATATACCAGATTCATCATAAATTAGGAGGCCAGGCCAAAATTTTCCCTTAGGAAACAGCAGATAGAAAAATGCATGACAAAACTTTTCTGCCCTTTTTCAGGCCCCAAAACTTACATAATAAAGATGACTAGTTGTTGAAAGGATGCTGTGTGTGTGTGTGCGTGTGTGTGCGTGTGTGTGAGTTCATGTGTGCAGGCTACGACTTGCACCGTGGTCTTCTTTTCCGTGACATGTCCAAACAACCCCAAAATTACCAAGGCTCGTCTGCTTCTGCAATAGGCCAGAACTATTTTAAAAGCACCATCCTTCAGCTCAACTCAAACATAAAACGTGCGCACGTGCGCGCACACATTCACACACATACATACATACACATGCACAGACACACACACACACACAAACACACACATACACACACACACAATAAGCACAGAGCATCAAAGAAGAATCATTGTAATCATTCCCTTCCTTGTAAAAACTGTGCTGGAATGCTGCATGCGATAAATGCTACGTGCATGGTGGAGAACAACTGCGACTGGTACAGTGAGCAATCTTACCATGCCCACCTCTACTGTGAGCACTGGGAATCTACAAATACACAAGAAAACTGAAATAGGAAGCCTGTACGTGGTCGCTCAGAAATGGCAACCAACTTTCTCATAAATCACTACTAAATATATTACATAAGAACGGATATATTAAGTAATATAGTCTCTGATATTATAAAATAAGAAAGGATGGTCACCGTTGGAACATCTTTAATCATTGTTTGACTCAGTTCTGACAGTAGCAACAACTGTGTGTGCGTGGGAGAGTACAATATGTCCCTCAACATCTCAGAAGTACAGTCCAGCTGGGGTAATAGGTAGTTAGGTCCTCGACTTCTCCGCGTAAGTACAGTCCAGCTGGAGCAATAGGTACTCAACTTTGTGGAAGTGCAATCCAGCTGAGTTGTAAGCATTTAGCCTACAGCATATGGACAGAGCCTCTGTCTAGAAGTCAAACATGCAAGAAATAGTAGCCAAACTACGCTCAAATTAAATATCACTGTGTTAAGGGGGCACGTAATAAAGAGGAAGATATAGTTTTGATATGGAAGGGCAGTCATAACTATAATACTTTTCATCATAGGTTTACTGGATCAGGGTTGATGTGAAGTTCAATGACGAGGGCCATTTGTCTGGAGGCTAGATAGAGTAGCCAAATTTCTCCCTCTCAAATCACAATTTACTGGCTTAGAGGACATAGGATAATGAAGACTTGGGTGAATGGAGTCTAGGATAGGACGTAAGGGTCATAGCTGGTTCGTCTTTGATAATGAACCTGCTCCTTCATAACTGGCCCAAGAATAAACAAAAATGACCGATAGTTTGATCAAGGTTGACCAAGGGTTAAACAACACACTTATTCACACACACACACACACACGATTATCAATTCACACATACAGAGACAGACACATACGTATATTACAGTTACAACAGACACACATACACACAAACACATAGCTACACATAGAGACATTTTCTCCCACAAGCACACACCCACCCACACACATAGCCATTGTGACAAACGCTTACGCATGATCTGCACATCTTCGTTATATATATATATATACATACATACAGACGCTGTTACACATGCGCAACCACTGAAGCAAACACACACACACACACACACACATGTCTTACACACATTCGTATTAATAAACCCCAATAAACCAGCACACGTTACACACCCACACACTCAATCATACTAACACACATACACACAAACACACACACATATATATATATATATATATATATATATATATATA
>NC_068995.1:5621638-5622477 GCF_001194135.2 Octopus bimaculoides | reverse complement strand
TGCTACTCTCGTAATAACCACCACAACACATACACACACACACACACACACACACACACCACTAATACCACCACCACCACAACAACAACAACAACAACAACAACAACAATAACAACACTTTCACCACCACGTTACAACGCTAACATCACCGCCTCCATCATGGCCACCGCTACCCCATCACCACGATAATAACAACAACAACAGCAACATCACAACACAACAGTCAACTGTGCTAATACTACAGTTGCCAGTGCGTGTCTTTTTCGAAACCAATCTTACCAGATCGTCCGGCGTTCCTCTGCCGACACACGCTTTCAGTTTGAAACACACACAACGAAACAAGCCAACACGTTTCTTTGAAACTCTAACACTTTAAAACACAAACACACACACACACACATACACACATATATATACACAAACATACATACACACACACATACAAAAATATATATATACATATATTTATATATACATATATAAATACAAAAACAACATGGTTTAAATTACACGCTCTGTTGCTCTCCTTTTCAGCTCTATTCTGTTCAGTTTTCGTTACGCAGCATCTATCAATCTATCTATCTATCTGTCTATCTATCTATTTCTTTATCTATCTATTTATCTATCTATACTGTTTATATAGTTAATATATACGTATAGATATATAGATAGATAGATACAGCTCACTCTCGTTCGACATTCTCAGCCGCACTCTCACCATTGTTTATATATACATTTCTATAAGCACACACTTATATACATACACACACACATAAATACATATATATATATATATATATTTATATACATATATATATATATATATATATATATATATA
>NC_068995.1:5619622-5620837 GCF_001194135.2 Octopus bimaculoides | reverse complement strand
ATTATTATTATTATTATTATTATTATTATTATTATTATTATTATTATTATGGTGGCGAGCTGGCAGTAATCGTTAGCACGCCGGGCAAAATATTTAGCGGCATTTCGTCCGTCTATACGTTCTGAGTTCAAATTCTCCCGAGGTCGACTTTGCCTTTCATCCTTTCGGGGTCGATAAATTAAGTACCAGTTGTGTACTGAAGTCAATCTAATCAACTGGCCCCCTCCCAAAAATTTCGGGCCTTGTGCCAAGAGTAGAAAAGATTATTAATGTTGTTGTTGTTGTTATTATTATTACGAAGGCGGTGAGCTTGCAGAATCGTTAGCACGCTGGGTAAAAAGCCCTTACATTCTGGGTTCAAATTCCGCCGAAGTCGACTTTGCTTTCATCCCCTTGGAGTCAAGGAAATGAGTACCAGTTGAACGCTGGAGTCGATGTTATCAACCCATTCCACACCTAAACTTCAGACCTTGTGCCTATAGTAGAAAGGATTATTATTATTATTATAAAGGCGACGAGCTGGCAGAATTGTTAACGCTCCGGACAAAATAGTTGGAAGTATTCCATCTGTCTATGTTCTGAGTTCAAATTCCGCCGAGGTCGACTTTGCCTTTCAACCTCCCGAGGTCGATAAATGAAGTACCAGTTGAGTACTGGGGTGGTTGTAATCGACAAGTACCTTCCCCACAAAATTTCAGAACTTGTGCCTTCAATAGAAAGAATTATGATTATTATTATTATTATTATCATCACCATCATCATCATCATCATCATTATTATTATTATTATTATTATTATCTTAGGCGACGAGCTGGCTGAATTGTTAGCATGCTGGACAAAATGCTTGGTGGCATTTGGTCCGTCCTTACGATTTGAGTTCAAATCCCACCGAGGTCGACTTTGCCTTTCATCCATCGCGGTCAATAAAATGAGTACCACTCGGGTACTTGGGTCGATGTAATCGAGTATTCCCATTCCGCCAAATTTCAGCCTTTGTGCCTATGGTATAAAGGAATATTATTATTATTATTATTATTATTATTATTATTGCGACATGCTGGCAGAATCAGTAGTACACCGGACAAAATGCTTAGTGACAAGTCGTCCGACTTTACAGTCCAAGTTCAAATTCCGCTGAGGTCTTCTTTGCCTTTCACCCTTTCGGGGTCGATGAAATAAGTACCTGTCAAGTATTGGAATCGATGAAAATGGCTA
>NC_068995.1:5615012-5617109 GCF_001194135.2 Octopus bimaculoides | reverse complement strand
TTTATATATATATATATATATATATATATATATATATATATACATGTGTTTATATATATATATATATATACATGCGCTTATATATATAATATTATGTATGTATGCATGTATGTATATATCCAAATACATCAAGTCACAGTATCTTTGGTTCAATCGGTAGTACAGTCGTGCGGTGTGCGATAAATAGATGGTTCGATTCCTGTTGGCAATTTCGTTCACTTGTAAATGCAAAATGATAAAATAAATTTTTTTAAAAAATAAGATTCAGTCTAAACATTTTAACCGTTTATAATATATCTGTAACCGTCTATAATATAGATATTTTCAACACACACACATGCACACAAAATTATATACGTTATTTTCTGTTGCTTTCTGCATACATGCTGACTGACATCTTCGTGTGTATTTTTGTGATGTTGACTTTATTACGCGCCATCGTAGATCAAACACTTAATAGCCGACTTTATGTTCACCTACAATAACAACCACTAGGAAATCAACAACACGAACCATAGCAACAACATCTAGAGTAACGACAACAACTACAACAAGAATATTAGATCCTACAGCATCGGTATCGCCATCATCATCGTCATCAGCATCATTATCATCCTCAAACACATCGCGTACGACAATGTTAACAACGAGCTACAGATGATATGATGATGTAGATAATGAGAAACTCTCATTCGTAACAATAACAAGATCAAAATCAGCAATCAGCAGCAAGCTTCTAATGTCGTCGATCGGCCGGCTAGAAATAGCAGCGAAACGTCCCTTGAAACACTCTCTCTTTCGTCTGTAACAGGAATGGCGACATTGCATAATACCGTTCTAGGTATGTGTTGAAAAAAAATGGTTGTCATGGATGGATTGCCTTTGATCATAGTTCTATTAAATCAAGGTTCATTAGGGGCTTCATATCAACAAAAGAAAAGAAAAACTGTTATGACAGAAGAATTTAATATTTGTCCTTCTTCCTCCTCATCGTCTTATTAGAATCTTGAGCCATGTTCTTCCTATCTTTAGCATTAGAACCGAGACAGAATGACGACCACTGTAAAGAATTATTTGGTTTCCCGGCAAGCAGCAGCAGCAGTAACATCTACAGCTGCAGTAGCACCACGTGAAACCTCTTTCGATTCTCGGTAGAACGTAGAAAGACCGTATGACGTATATCATAACATCACTTCAATTATCGCGATGATGCACTTGTGATGCTACTTCTTAGAGTCTTTCAGAATCAGCCATTCCTTACTTTACCATTCTTCTTACCAATCTACACATCTTTTTCTTTGCTTTTTATCCTGATATTTTACTTTTATACCAATATTGGAACCAGCTTTAAGTGGTCAATTTATGTGCAAGAAATAGCTGCCAAAATCGCCTTCTAAATCACACTTGTGTCAAACTATGGATTGCCGTCTACAGAATCACTGAACCAAAAAAATGTTTTTAAAAAGTGGATGGACTCGTCACTACCGGAAGATTTTGATTGCGGCTGACGTATAGCTAAGTAACAACAATAATCCAATGACAATAACAAAAACAGCCACAACAACAATTTTTATTTATATTGACTTTTAACTGAAGGCAGAGATCCAGGAAACTAGGGGAGGAATTCAGTCGATTTCAAACCACACTATCTGATATATTTCAATGATATTTGTGTTTATCGACCCTGGAGGATAAACATCAGTGAAGAAATAAAATCAATAAATGAATAAAATGTAATAATAATAATAATAATAAACACAATTCGTGGGTAAAATAGCCCCTGATAAATCGACTCTCCCTGAATTCGATCACGGAAGGCAAATTTTCGTAATTTTATACCATATCTCGTTCGCCCCACTGACGTTCAGATGTTTTCGCAAAGTGAACGAAGTGTTGTTTCGTTTATCTATATAAAATGAAAAGTGAATATCCTAAAGGAACATGTACAAGTACAATAACAAGCTTGTGTTCCTAACTTAGTTTCGATTCTTAGCTCAGAACAACCGGCTTCACTTTCATTCTTAAATCTTCTTTGAAAGGGTCTCGACGATTAGGAACATCACCTCCAGTTATGCGATTATACATACACACACACAC
>NC_068995.1:5607460-5614738 GCF_001194135.2 Octopus bimaculoides | reverse complement strand
ACGTCAACATAAGAAAAAATTTAAGAAATCTTTTACTACTACTTCTATTACTACTACTACTACTACTACTACTAGATGTGTAGAGTTGTCAGAGTGTCATATAGAAGACTTTGAGCTATTTGTCTCGGCTCTCTATAGCCGACGTTGAAATACCGCCGAGTTGAACTTTGTCTTTGATGTGTTCTGAAAATGATGGAAGAAAAATACCAGTCATGATGTGGGAAGTTAACAATCAACTAAGCCATCCTCGATAAGTTCCAGCCTTGTCCTCGCGTAACAAAAGAAAAAAGGGAAAAGTATTTAATGTTATACACGTATCTAACGTGGACTGTATTCGAATCGGCAGAGAAAACAGGATTACACGTATAAGTTATTTAATTACATGCTCGTTAATAGTCCTGTGTTCAAATTCTTCTCGAGCTGACTTTATTTTCGTCTATGAAGTTGATGAAATAGAACACCAGTGAAGCATATGACAAATATAAGTACCCCTCATGGTGTAGATTTCTCTGTGTATTAGAGACATCACTGTTTCCGAGGTGGGGTAGAATGTAATAATAGAATTGGTAGCGCATCCGATTTTACTACACAGTTTACTTTTATCTATGTGCGTTTTGTCTTCAAATAGCGCCAAGGTAGACTTTTCCTCTGCCTTTCAAATTGCCTGGTATGTATGTGTATGTATGTGGTATTATGAGAATATTTGGTGTTATTTAGTCCGATTAAGCAGACCTATTGTCAATCATTCCGACTATGATCGCCCTGCCTTTTAAAAAATTATTTCTTTGAATACATTAACAAATATGCATTTTACGAGATCGACTTTGGCCTATCATCTCTCTGTTGTCTATAAAATGATGTAACATTCTGGTACTGAGGTCAATGTTGTTAAACATCTTCTCGCCAAATTGCCAACATTTGAAGCGATTATTATTATAATTATCATTATTATTAATATTATTATTATTGTTGTTGTTATTATTGATATTATCATTATTAAGGCTGAAAGCTGGCTGGCAGAATCGTTAGCACTCTGGGCAAAATGCTTGGCAGTATTTCGTCTGCCGCTACGTTCTGAGTTCAAATTCGGCCGAGGTCGACTTTGCCTTTCTTCCTTTCAGGGTCGATAGATTAAGTACCAGTCAAATACTAGGGTCGATGTAATCGGCTATCTCCCTCCCCAAAATTTCAGGCCTGTAGTAGAATGGATTATTATTATTACTATTGTTTTGAGTTCAGATTTCGTCGAGGTTGACTTTGTCTTCCATCCTTTCGCAGTCGATAAAATAAGTATCGGTTGACAACTGAGGTCGATATAATCGACTAACCCCCAACCACCATTTTGCTGTCCTTGCTGTACCAAAACTTGAAACCATTGTTATTTAGATGTAGTGTGCACCAGTAGATCAAGAATTAAGATGTAGATAATGTCTGTATTTGAATCATTTTCGTTCTTGGTCTGAAACAATTCTGCTTCGGTTATTTGTGTTTCATTTTTCTCCATCTAATGTGTTCAACGTCCCGACTGAATTTTTCACAGCAAAATATTGAGTGGTGCTAGAATTGAAGTGGAAATAACATATTGCGATGGCCAGTGTAAAATCTTTTAGAAAGACATCGAAGTCCCAAATTCCAGTTAAACATTTTAATGTTAATAACTCTAAGTGAGAAAAAAAAAAAACCTCTGAAAACTCGAGCTTGGGTTTGACCACTCCACAAAGTAGTACCTCTGATTATAATCAATCTATTTTTTTATCTATCTATTCATCTATCCATCGTTTTCTCTCTCTCTCTCTCTCTCTCTCTCTTACACACTGTCTGTGTGACATGTAACAGTATATTTACCTGTGTACATGCCGTCATGTATGTAAATCATCGAAGCCTTTAATTTGCTTAAACAAAGTGGGGAAAGATGACAGTGTCTCCCACAACACGAAAGTACGAGAAGTGACCACACTTGCCTTCTTATTGGTCCTGTGGCATGACTACTTTATGCCAAGCAACAGTATTGCCGGCGTTTTCGTCTCATAGTACTGGCGCCTTACGAACGGCCTGCAGGATAATGAAATACATCTTTGACCTTGTAGGTAGTCCTGCTATCATTGTTGCTTGGCATATTTGCTACTGGCCATTGAAGACTGTTCACCTAACCGTCATATCATATTCTAGTGCATCATAAGTATGTGTCGGTATGGGACTCAACACGGTTAGAGGATTGATGCCATGACTCAATGCTTCTCTGACCAATCTAAAGTTCTTCTCAGAAATATTCCAAACTAATCCTTTTGGTGAATGCTTTTAGCGAAGTCAGTAGGTGTCGTTCTTTGATCAAACAACACGAAAATGAGGTGTAACGCATTGCTATGCTGACGAAGTGATTGAATTTTGTGTAACGACATCAAGTAATCATCTTCATTAATTAAATTTGTTCCTTTCAAAGTTTCAAACTTTCAGTCTTCGCCGTTCATCGCCTTCACCGTTCATACATCTGGATCGATTAAATAAGTACCTGTCGCGGTCAAGGGGTGATCCAATTATCAATATCTCATCATCGATATGTCGAAGATGTGTACCTCTATAAGAAATCAATAGGATTAATCTACATTCGTTATTGATACGTTAACGCATCGATTGTAATACAGTGTAGTGCAGTTTAAACCAAATATTTTATGTGTGGTTTACTTTCATTTATTATTGACAATATGAGTTCAAATCTCACTGAGGTCGAAGGATTCATAAATAAAAGTACTAATCAACAATCTATTGAACTTAATCGATTACACCCCACTGCACAACTCAAGGCCTTCACTATATCACAGAAATCGTTTTTTTTTTTATATTAGCATGCTTAAACTTAGACGAGGCAGATTATGATGTTTATTTCCCTTGGGTTAAATACTAGGGTAGGAGAACAGATAATAGTCACTAAATCTTTTTTTCCAAACGGTAGAACATAATACTTCATTGTTAGAAAGCATCATTTAGTTAAATTCCTTAACATCCTGAGTACAAATTTAACCGTTACAGTCCTTTAGCTTCCACCTCCCACTCTCTGGTCTTCCTACTACTGATAGTATTGGTATGAGGGAATTCGTTGTGACGACTACTGATGGTAGTTTGTATGTAATATGATGATTTTGACAACTGATTTTAGTACGATATATATATATATATTACAGTATCGGGCAGACGATCGAATTTTGTTATATAACGCTGATCACAAGGCACTTCGCATTGTTTTAGCTTTTGAATGATGCCACACTTCTGGCTAGGCGAGCTGGCCAACATTCCCCTCTGATCGGAAGGCTAATCCGGAAACTGAAAGAAGCCTGTCATAAATATATGTGTATATACATCCATGTATGTGGTCTTTGTCCTCCACCACCGCTAGACAATCGGTGTTGGTTTGTTTACGTCTCCGTAACCTAAGGTTTCGATAATAGTGTCCGGTAGAATAAGTTCCAGGCGTAGATAATAAGTACTGGGGTCGATTAGTTCGACTAAAACACTTCAAAATTGTGCCCCAGTATGGCCGCAGTCCGAATGCTGAAACCTGTACAAGATAAAAGATAGATAGATAGATAGATAGATAGATAGGTGTGAGAGTCTGTTTGTCTGGTCTGAAGTTAGAATAAGTGACAAATATCCTAATTGACTAGTGTTGCAAAGGTCTCCAAAAGTGCCACTCGTAGATGGATGGAACTTCGAACAGTCTCTCGAACCTGAAAAGTAAATCATAAAGAAGGTTTTAAGAGGTGAACCAATGGCCTATTGCCTCCATGTACACAACCATATAAATTAACTGGATAGATTATGAACAGCCAAACTGCTAGAAATAGCTGCCAAATCTCGCTCGATTGAATTTTTACTCTCTTAAATAAAAAGAAAATGACATTAGATCACCTAGTTTTTGATGCTCCTAAAGGGCAAGATCATGGTTGGAATGTCTCTGATCATAAACAAGATATACTTAAAAAACAAACGGTTGAGCAAGGAGACTGAACCTGGAATCACTTGATTACAATGCGAACATTTTATCCACCCGTTTACACCACCTTACAGAAATGACAACAAGAAAGTTAAAAGAGAGACCTCCAGTCCAAATAAGAAGACAAACAGAGCGACGGAGCCTTCAAGTCTTGTTCCAACAATTTCGTAACTTAGAGCGGAAAACTAGAAAAAGAAAACAAAATGACATGAATGCATGTGCATAAAGTTATGCATATGTGTATATATAGATAGATGTGCATATGCATGTAAACGAATGATTGCTTGTGCATGACTATGTATTTATGTACATGTATGATTGATAAGTATCATATCGATACACAATTGTGCATATTCGCGTACACAAGTGTGCATAGGTGCATACGAGGCTATACATAGAGAAGCGCACATATGTATTTTTAAAGTGTGCACATATGCACACAACGGTACGGTGCATGTATGTGTATGTGTGTGTATGTGTTTGTGAGAATGTTTTATTGTGTAAGTGGGTGCACATTGCATGTAAACGCATGTAGGTGTGTAATATACAAGCATTATGCGACCCAAAAGAGAGTCCGGTTTTTTAATGCAAATCTTCTTTATATGCTGCTTTATTTATGAAACATTTTTTTGTCATTTTTGTATATCTCTGCAAAAGTGCAGCTAGTTAACAAGATTTCTGTTATAAATAACTCTACTACTGCACACTGCTGTTTACGCCCTGCATCACTGAGCAGAAATAATCTAAATGCATGCAATTCGGTGCTAATGCAGCAGATATATATACGTAATCTTGCAGATGTTGTGCACTGATGATGAAAAGAAACAAAAACAAAATAATTCCATAAAAAAACAATGTGCATGTGTGTGTATATATATATATATATATATATATGCATGTATGTGTATGTATATATATATGTGTGTGTGTGGTTGCGTGTGTATATATATATGTGTGTATGTGTGTGCATGTGTAGGTATATATGTGTGTGTGTGTGTGTGTGTGTATACATAGAGATACACAAGGCATGCATGTGTGTATGTATATGAGTGTATATATGTATAAAGAAATATGCGTGAAAGAGAGAGATGTGGGTGGGGAGAAAACTTGTAAAGAAAGTGCTGAAAGTTTAAAAGATGATAGATATGTTGACGATGATGCTGATAGCTTTGAAGAAGTGTTAAGACTGGAAACATTTTCCATACGAGCCTGCTATTATAATACTACACACAAATTACAGACAGATACGCACTTCCGAATACTCACTCATACACCTACATACGCCCACAGCCGATATATTCGCGATGCAATCACTATCCACATTTGTCCAAATACTCACTTACATCACACACACTCTTTCTACACAGATCTTTAACATGAAAATAACTCAAACTGCCAGCCTAAGCCATCTTTGATCTATCATGGCGACATTCCTGGCAATCACTTCACCAAACCGGCTTCTTTGACAATAGAATTTCAGAACCAGGCAAAGACTCTTACGCAGGCCAATTGGTGACTTTCTACAGAAATCACTGGTTACCATCTGTGAACTCCGGCCATTCCTCGGCACTTCAGTCAAAGGATTTCCTTGATTATATCAGCCAAAGTATTTAGGGTTTCTTTTTTATTTCTTTCATCGACTTTTATTTATAACATGTTTACAAAAACTTTTGACATGGAGGGACGTAAATTCTATAATGTTAAATATATACACAGGAAACAGATGTGTACAGACTTATATATCTTTATGCATAACTGTTGGTGCATGCGATGGACTTTCCATAGTTTAAGTCTACCAAATTATATTCAAAATTTCATTGATCAAATTGAAGCTGCAGTAGAAAACACTACTCAATTTACCACGCAGTAGAGTCGAACCTAAAACCCCATCGTTGAGAAGTGAACTCCATAACCAAATATCCCCCAGACCACACATCTTAAAACAGGAAACATATATGAGATAATATGGTCCAAGCTTCAGTATGTTTGAATTAATATATTGACATGTAGTCTTGGATCAAAAATAAAAGGCGATGTATATTAAAATAAATGTTTATTAGTATACGCGGGACATAAATGTGTTTCTGCTGGATGGGCGTCCATTAAAACCACACTTGCAGAACCTTCTTCGGGCGGAGGTCAAATATATAAAATATATTTTATTTGATTTTACGCATGTTGCCCTCAGCTATGAGTTTATTGTATTCTTTGGAGGAATTCTGCAAAACAATATATATTCTTGTCTTAATTTGAAGAATTTTATACTTTCTCGCCCCAAGGCATTGGTTAAATCTAAATGCATTATTCCATTTGCTGTAGATTTTCTGCGCACCAAGAGGAGAGACTTAAGATCACATACATTTCAAGAGAATATTTTCACTTCGTATTTTACGTAATCCAATTTGCAGGTTAATATAACTTAGTTTACTTGAATTATATTTGTCTTGCGGCTCAAGGAGGCTATGCTAGTTTCTAATATATACCCAGCTACTGGACACCTGCACCTGTCGCGGTTATATATTGTATATTTATTTTGATATATTTGACTTTACTTGGTTTTCATTCACTTAGAAGTCATACATACATTACATACGTACGTACGAGTGTGTGTGGTATGGTGTGTATATATGTTCGTATCTGTACATATATAAATATATGCATATATATATATATATATATATATATATATGCAGATACGTATGTATGTTAACAATTATAAATACATGCATATATACAATGCATATATACAATGCATATAATATATATATATATATATATATACAATGCATATATATATATATATATATGTCTAAACATAGTACTGATGTTTACGAGTTTAATATTTGCGTATGTAAATGCAAATATCTGAATGTATGTGTAGATATGTATATATGTGTAAGTGTATTATATTAACACTTATGCACATATCAGCAACACGGATTGCGAATTATGAAAGTGATTTGTTTGGTTCGGCTCTTTTTAGCTCAGGTGTGATGGGGGTGTCGTATAAATAAACGAGAAACTAAAAAATAATAAATAGAGGAATAAATATCAACAAAAATATGAAAACATATATAAAAGCCACATTCAGCAAGATTCTCCGATTTCATGTTATGAATACGACTTGTGTGAGTGAACATAAAGGATGAATTATTAAATAAATGCGTACAAACCACAATATTGTTTTATTTTAAGGAAGAATTTTTTTGTTTTTCATTTTCTCGCGGATATTGACGTAAATTTGGCAACGGTTAAAGTATGTATTTTTATTGTTTCTTTTATTGGTTGTT
>NC_068995.1:5604999-5607184 GCF_001194135.2 Octopus bimaculoides | reverse complement strand
TATATATATATATATATATATATATATATATATATATATATATATATATTGCAAACAACTTGCAGGTGCAAATACTTTTAGCTGAAAACTCCGCTTACCGGATGCTAGCAGGTTTATAGGACCATGAAGAGAGAATGCCATCTGTTTCGGGACCTTACTGCGCACCACTAAGATGATCAACTGGTTACTAGCTTCCGCTGAATACTTTTCTATCCATTGCTCATCGTCTCTTTTAGTCAAATCCATCCACATGCTTTCTCCTCTATACCCTGGATATTACTAATGATGGTATTTGCTTTACGATGAGTTACGCCTAGCGACAACAACACTCGCTTTACACTGCTTCCAATGAATTCTCTACATCCAACTTCGATTGGATAATGCTCTGCTCACATTCCTCGAAGAGGTGTTTATAACACAGGGAGATATAGTGCAGTACTGCTTAGAACTTAGTATAAATACGACCAGAAAATTCCTGCCGCTAGTAAGGCACCGTTTGCTGACCACGCGTAATATGCACAAGCTTTTTATTGGTTATATCGTTAAGGTGAGTTGTTGCTGCCTAGACAATGACTCTTTTCAGTTTCGAACCCCTTTTATTTAGAACCCTGAGACCAGATAAACGACTGTCATACGACTACAGCGCAGCTCCAAAATATTCTAATGTAGCACATAAATCAAGACTCTGCTATTCTGAGAAACTGCAGATATTAAATATGCCAAGATATTTTCTGAACATAAAATCTCAGGTAATTTTCTATTAACGTCACTGACGAACATTTCTCTCGAGATATCTTCAACCGATACACCGGGGAAATTAGACCAGTTAACGACGATCAAATACGGAAATAACGTAACTTGTCTCGAATTTTGACAAATAAGCTAACCAACGAAAGATTCCTTACGTTGTAAATGGCACAAATTCCGTTTATGGCTAATGTTTGAATAATAAGGCAACTGATTTTTGAACTCTAAAGTCACGAACTATGCTGCTACGATAAACACTTGGCATCTGTTTTCCCATCTTCCCGTTTATATATATATATGCTATGTTAAGAATGAAATAAAGTACAGTATGAAGCTCGTGTACTATCAGATTTCACCATGTGTTATCCAGTAATAGCGTTATACGTGGAGGTGCAGATGCCCAGTGGTTAGGGCAGATGACTCGCGATCGGAGGATCGCGGTTTCGATTCCCAGACCGGGCGTTGTCTGTGTTTATTGAATGAAAACATCTAAAGCTCCACGAGACTCCGGGAGTGGGTGGTGGTCACCCCTGTTGTACTCTTTGGCCCCAACTTTCTCTCACTCTTTCTTCTTGTTTCTTGAGTAACGTTGCGATGGACTGTTCTAATATCTGACATTATGGTACTTCTTTTATCGATAACTTTTAGTCAGATCACTAAGTAACGGGACACATTTTACAACAACGCCATCATAAAATTTCGTATACATATGAGGGTCTTCAACGCAAACATATTTGATGCTTACAAGAGAATTGTGCTCGTGTTCTACGGATAGACTTCGATTTTCTTTCTGCAAAGGATTTTTAACTTCTTTACACTCTGTAATTCCTAGCTTCATGTGCTTCGAGATCCACTACTTCAAATATATATATATATATATATATATATATATATATATATATATACACAAATGTATATTTCAATAAACATTTACACGCAGATGAACGCGCACCTACATAATAGGTAACCGAATACAGGCATCAAAAATACATAATTGTAAGATGATTACTCAACAGGTAAACGGATAAATGATAAATGATCGAATAAATGAATAAATAAATAGATAAATCAATAATCAGGTAAATAACGAGGTGACTGGGAAAATGAGTAAAGAGAAGATTGGTAAATGATGAATAATAGTTAATATGGAAGCACACAAGACTCAGTAACGAGAGAGTAACCTTTTGGCGAAACAAGCGCATGCTTATGGGTGTGTGTGTGTGGAAGAGTATGGACTAGCGATGAAAGGTATCATCTGTTTCGAACCAAATAGGGAGAAAATGACAAACAATAACAGGTCTCACATGTATTGAATGTTCTTTCTGCAGTTTGTGTATCGATACATAGATAAATATAGAGGTCAATAAACTTAGCTGTTCTATAAAAGATCGATCAATTGAAAATCTGACAAGTGATGAGGTCGATATAATTATCTAAA
>NC_068995.1:5601176-5604881 GCF_001194135.2 Octopus bimaculoides | reverse complement strand
TGTGTGTGTGTGTGTGTGTGTGTGTGTGTGTATGTGTGTGTGTGTGTAAAACGACAGATAGATAGAATAGATAGATAGATAGATAGAATAGATAGATAGAAATGCGTTATATTGCTACTTAAATGCTGTTTTAGAGGAAGTGGCGCAACAATCACGAAAGAAGAGAAGAGACTGGATAAAGTATGGTAAGGTGCGGTCGTAATGGTGGACAAAAGCGTCGTTGTCGTCGGCCATCTCTTGTGAACCTATTAATGTGATATTTGCAGTTACACTATCATTATATTGCTTTCAACAAGCCTGTCTCTACATTCAACATATTGACATTGGTAAATATTCGGCTCTTGTTAGCAACTCTCTCTTCTTCTGTTGGGTGATGTGTGTTTGTTTGTCAGCGTGGCAGCCTCTCTTTGTGCGTGTGTGTATGTGTGCGCGCTCGTTTCTGTTTTTCGCTCTGTGCGCTCGCGTTTGTGTATACGTCCCTGTGATTGGCTGCATATTTATGCTTGTCTGTGCTATTGTCATGTAGGTCGCTATATCTCAGTATATTGCATGTATTTGTCAAAACTGTTTTTCTATGTTTCTCTTCCTCTTTCTTCCCCCTCTCACACAATTCCTCACTCTTTCCTCCATTCTCACTCACTCTATCTTGTTATTACCATCTTCTTCTGTATAGCTTGCTTTGCTCTGTTTCTTTTCGACTACGGATTCAGTCAGTTTGTTTGTTTGTTTGTTTGACGAGCTGAAGTCTGTTGTTATGTAATATTGCTGTCAAGTAGCCAACAAGCAGTCGTCGTTCGTACAAGACGTCATCGGGAAAATAGAAATAAAAACACAAATTAAATGAATAAAAAAAAGAAAACAAAAGCATTAGTCTAAACGAAAGATTCCCGGCAAGAATGCATAGAAAACTTTTATAAAATTAATCAAACACGAATATATGAAGGAAACAAGAGAAACAAAGAAATAATATAAATAATTAAACGATATAGGTTTTGTATTATTATTGTTATTATTTGAAAATATCTTTCACTTCACTTCTGAAATGTTTCCATCTGTCAAGATGGTAAAGTTGACAATCTCGAGTGAGTGGACTCTGCACTAGAAATAACAGCCAATCTCCTGCACTAGAAATAACAGCCAATTTCCTTAAAATGACAACTCTTAATATCTAACAAAGAATGTTTACTTGTAAACAGATATGCAATACCTGAGAAAATGAGAAGCTGTTGGGCTTGGTTGGGCATGGATAGGACGCCTTTTATCATGGTTTATCTTGAGTCATAATTGACCTAGGGTTAAACAGCCAGATCTTTGGGAAGAAAGACAAAGTGTTAAACTGTGTAAAGAAGGGTGATATCTGACAGGAAATAATCGAATTTTATTGATTCACTGACATGCGCACTTGGGCCAAAATCTTGAACGGGCAATGAATGTGATCAGCTAAAATAATCCTAAAATGCTATACGTTAGTATTAGTAGATCGTTTAAAGTTCATTCGTTCCAACCATTATCAATATTTATCAAATATAAGGCGACTAACGGGCAGAATCGTTACTATGCTTGACAAAATGCCTTGCGGCATTTCGGCCGTGCTTACGCTCTGAGTTCAAATTTTACTTTGCCTTTCATTGTTTCGTGATCGATAAAATAAAGTACCACTTCAACTCTGAGGTCGATGTACTTAACTTATCTTGTCTCCGTGGTTGCTGGCCTTATGTCAACATTTGAAACCAATATTTATCAAATATAGTACAGATACAAAAGAACAAAGTATCATATTTCATCTCTCATTGTCTTCAGTTCAAGTTCTGGTGTGGTTAATTTTTGGCTTCGTTCTCAATCAGGGTCGATAATTGAAGTACGTCATAGACCAGCAGAAGTTTCTTAAATAAACCATGTTCTTACTTATATGTTATCGTGACACAACAGCTGACATCAGTATCATTAGATGTCATAATCAATAGAGGGGCAGCTAGAACGCCTTGCGGTATTTAGAAGCTAAACTTCAGTCTTTTAGTTCAAATTACGTCGAAATCGAATTAGTTTTCAACATTCCGAGTTCAATAAAATAGTTTCAGTGAAGTACTGGAGTAGATTTAATCGATTAACCCTTCTCTTCCGAAGTTATGGCCTTGGCCCGGTCTTAGAAATCGATAGTATTATTGCCTTTCATTCTTGCCATGAGATCGATTAAAATGAAAAAAAAAACAACCTTCTTTAAAAGGTTGTGGCGGATATAACTAATTCTACCCCACCTCCCATCGAATTTCGGGTGAATTCCTACCTTAAGTTAGAACCATTACTTTTACTGGCAGAATCTATTTTTATTATTATTAGGTCATGAATACTGCTGACTTAAAAGCACCATGAATTGATGGCTTTCATGGCTTTCCAAATGGTTTATTAATGGCGGACGGATGTGAAGCAAAAATGAATCTTAAATCAGTTTTCAGATGGGAATCGGAATGGCGAACTTAATCGTGACAGCAATAAAGATAATGATCCTCATCATCATGGTAATGATGATGATGGTGCTGACGATGGTGTTAATGATCAGGTTGGTGAATAGATGAGAGTGATAACGATGGTAGCAATGGTAGCGATGCGAGAGTCGGTGATTTATAGTGAAAATATTAATGATGATGATGATGATGATGATGACGACGTGTGAAGCATGAACATCTGGGAAGCAAATAGCAGAGGATAAGGGGCGGGGATGGAAGAAGAGGAGGAAGATAAGTAGATAAACCGGGGAGAGAGAGAGAGAGAGAGAGAGAGAGAGAGAGCGGAGGGAGCGAGTAAATATGACGGAGAGAAAGTGGTTGACGATAAAACTGTGGGGAGGGGTGAATGAGATGATGTTGACGGCGACGAGGAGAATGAGGCTGGAGAAGGTGACGGGAGTGAAGGTGGAAGGATGCGAGAAAAAAAGAGGAGGAGGAGGAGAGGGCTGGAAAATGTGAGGAAGGGGAAGAGAAGCGTAAACGAAAGAGCGTGTTGTGTCGAAATGAAGCATAGAACCAATCGATTAGCGTTCATTGATCCCACTGACATTGAAATTATTATCGGCAGATTTCTACAGGAAACTGCCAGTTGCAGATACAGTCACTTGCAACTGTTGCTTTGCACTGCAGCGTGTTGTGTAGTACACTGCACACATGGCCTTAACACACATTTCCATTCTTAATCCTCCGGATTGATCGTTTGAAATGCTTTCACCTCCAGCCGCGTAGATCGTATTATCGCCTCACCCTGGCTGTCGATTGTTGCAAGTAAATATATACGCACATTAAAACACATACACATATACGCACGTTAAAATGCATACACACTCACGCATACATCCATCCATCCACATATATATATATATAACTATATATATATATATATATATATATATATATATATATATATATATATATATGTATATAGTGTGTGTGTGTGTGTGTGTGTGTGTGTGTGTGTAAGAATGTAAGCACACGCATACAGATACATACACACATATTTATATGTGCCTATATATGTATGCAGATATAGACATGGCATTCATATTTGATGTCCATATATGTACAGACACACATACAGACATATTTACATACATACATATACACTTTGGGATGCACGAATGAATGAAAAGCGACAAGTGGAGACGTAGTGGTTACGAGTATATAATAATAATAATAATAATAATAATAATAATAATTA
>NC_068995.1:5598550-5601166 GCF_001194135.2 Octopus bimaculoides | reverse complement strand
TAATCCTTTCTATTATGGGCATAAGGCCTGAAATTTGGGGGTGAGGAGGGAACCAGTCGTTTACAGTGATCCCAGTGCGTAACTGGTACTTAATTTATCGATCTCGAAAGGCAAAGTCGATGTCGACGGAATTTGAACTCAGAATATAGCGACGGGCGAAATACCGCTAAACATTGGGTCCAGCGTGCTAACGATTCTGCCAGCTTGCCATCTTGATGATGATGATGATGATGATGATGATAATAATAGCAGCAGCAGCATAAACAACTGCTGACAAATTGTGCCGGTAATTAACAGTACAGGTGTACCTTAATTGATAGAGTGACGAAACATCTTACTTTCAACAGTATTTCTTTCTGTTCCTGGTTTGCAGATGAAATATTTTCTTACGAATATGGATATATTGAGTTTGTACTTATGTACGGAAATTAGAACATGAGATCAATAGGAAAGCTTTCACACATGGATGTCGGTTGATAGGCATGATTCATAGTGCCAACTGTGAAAGCAAAACGGATATCCACCGTGAGAACTGTGTGAAACCCTGGTATCGGTCTTAGATATGTTACTTTTACCTGCACTTAAACGTTACTGCTTTACACACACACAGTGACACACACACGCACACATACACACACGCGCACATATGTATGCTCGCGAACATAAATAGGTAGGAGTATGTGATTATGTATGTAATCGTATACATGTGTGTGTGTGCATGCATATTTATAAACATAAATGCGTGTACATATACATGTATATACATATAAATGAATGTGTGTATATATATATATATATGTGTGTGTGTGTGTATACATATATTTTCGTGTGTGCTTGTACCCCCCTCATATGCATATATAGTTACCTATGAGTGTAAATTTAAATGTATATGTATGTATGTATACCTATGTACGTATATACATGTATATATACATATATGTGTGTGTGTGTGCACAAATCAAACCTGTATCAATGGATCAATAGTAAGGCTTCATAGAGGCATCTCAGTTCAGAACAGACATGACTCTCTGTGGGAGCGAACATTTAAAACCGGATATCTACTCAAATAGTTGCGCAAATCCAAAGAATCTCATCCGTAACCTACTTATATATAGCTATGTACGTGTATATACACATTATGTATATGTATATACACGTATGTATGCACATATATGGGTATATATGTACATGTACTCCCCTTATTTTAATTTGGCATTAACATACTGTAATTAATTAACCATTATTTAAAATTTTAAAAATTAAATACAAGGTAAGTAACCATAGCAGTAACGAGTATAAACTAAATTTCCCCTAATGGAACCCTTAAGTTTCTCTGTTACTATCCTGAAATTTCTCGCTGGTTTGAAGAACTTGCCGCATTTTAAGTATTCATTATAAATGTTAGCGTTAATTTATTCGACTAGAGGTAATTATTTGGTAGAATAGATGTACCGTTTGTACCCCTTAATTTGATAGTAATGGCGGAAATGAAGAGAGATGTATCAAGTAACGTCACGTCATGTGAATGTTGTTATTTTCACGAAATCAGTAATGATTGAGTATACTTATGAAGATCAAAGACGTTTCAACTGTCATCTTCTGATTCTCGTTATTCATACTAGACTATAACTCTTCAATACGATCTTCCGTTTCTTTAAAATGGTCGAAATGTATTTTAGAGGAAATTTACCTGCTATGTCTGTCGACTCGTACGACCTCCCGGGGGCGCTCTTTATGGCTCTCGGTGAAAAGATGTTAATGTTCCAATTGCAGACAAGGGAGTCATAGTGTTCGTTTCTTAAATGTTTGGTTATTGGTACAAATGAACACACACAGACAAAGTGTGTGTATTTGTCTACTATTGTATATGTAAGTAAATGTGTCTGAATATATATATATTTACGAATGTAAATGTCTACTCACACATGAATGTATGTGTGTGTGTGTGTGTGTGTGTGTATGCGTATGTGTTTTCATAAGCATCTCTAGCCAATGAAAATCTTCTTGCTATCGTCATGGTTGTTATAACTATTGGTGTTGCTGTTGTTGTTTTCACAAGCACCAAACACTTGACGTTCGCAGCACAAGATTCATTTCACACGTTTCACACACACAAGACTTTTTGTAACTTCGCTGAAGACACAAGTTTCCTCCTCATCCTCCTCTCCAGCTGCTAGTGCCGCCGCCTTTACCTACCATCACCATACCGTCCCTGCTGCCACCTCCACTAATGTCTAACATAACAAGATAGTCCACTTCGATTAGGTGGATAAAGAATACTTCCACTATATTCAACACTTCTTCTTCTTCACTCTACAGAACTGTCAACGAATAAAGAAAAACATTCATTGCTGAGGTTTCTTTTATGAAAATATAAGAAATGTGTTTGTTTATGTATGTATGACGGATGGTATGAATAATATTGTGTGTCTGTGTCTGTGTGTGGATATAGACATCTATCATTTTAATAGGGGTGTGTCTGTGTGTGTGCATATATATATATATATATATATATATATATACATACACGCACACACGTGCATACATACGAACGTATGTTTCATGTGTTTGTGTATTTGCACGAGCATGTCAATGTACAGTAGAAAGGCACACATA
>NC_068995.1:5596297-5597597 GCF_001194135.2 Octopus bimaculoides | reverse complement strand
TGTATTTGTGTCTGTTTGTCCCCACCCTACCGCTTGACAACCGGTGTTAGGATGTTTACGTTTTCGTAAGGTTGCTGTTGGGCAAAAGAGACGAGTAGAATAAGTACCAGGCTTTAAAAAATGTCCTGGTGTCGATTCATCGACTAAAAATTCTTCAAGGCGGTGCCCCAGCATGGACGCTGTCTAACGACTGAAATAAGTAGATGATAGCGATATATGTATGTTTATTTTATATACCTATATATAAACGTACTTGTGTGTGTGTGTGTGTGTGTGTGTGGTCGCGTATTGGCTGCATTTACGTAATGTTATTCACTGTCATTTTTCTGAGAATGAATAGCATAAAACAGACGCAGTCCTCGTTCTCTGCGTCTCGTCTTTACATACGATACTATATATTCAATACATATACTTACGTATTTGCATATGCTCTCTACGTGTGTGTGTGTGTGTGTGTGTGTGTGTGTGTGTGTGTGTGTGAAATTGTATATATGTATACCAATACAAGACCAGGACAAACAGAAATGCACATAGATGCACAGTCCTGTTTGCCCCTTGTACAGTAATCCATCTTTATTTGGCAACTTCTAAGTCACCTACAAAGATCATTTTACCTGAGACGATATGAAACAATACCATTTATTTCCTGAGCCAGTTCAAACAGAAAGAAGCAATGGTGGAAGCAATCATTAGATAAACAACTTAACCAAACGCTTTATTGGCCGAGATTTGATGTGTTTGCTAACCTGTATTTTCTCTTTTTTAATCTTTTTATTCCTTTGTCATGCGTGCGCTCTGAAATCCGTTGGTATTGTCAAAGATATATATTTGCTAATATTATTTTTCCTGTTGTTCGCTGCAGTATTAATGTTAGTGTTGCGCCTGTTCTTTCACTCTGTCTTTGTTGCACTATAATTTTTGGTTTTGCTGCCGTTAGAATAATTTTTTCTCTTTTTTCCTTTTTTTCTTTATTTTTTCTAGTATTTATATTCGTTTATTGGCACTGTTTCCTCTTGTTGACATACATTTGTGGTTCTTCTGCTGTAGAATATGTGGGGGTGCATGTGTGCACATTGTGACACGTTATTATGCAGGTGGTTTCTCAAACATACACATACAAATATATACATACTCACAAACATACACACACACACATATATGTCTACATATACCATGCAATATGTGGAACAGATATGCATGATATATGCATGACTTTGTACATATGCATATATATACATGCATATTTGTGCGTATATGTGCATATATATATATATATATATATATATATATATATATATAT
>NC_068995.1:5590135-5595238 GCF_001194135.2 Octopus bimaculoides | reverse complement strand
TATATATATATGTATATATATATGTATATATATATGTATATATATATATATATATATATATATATATATGTATGTATATATATGTATATATATATGTGTGTGTGTATGTATGCATGCATGCATGTATTTATTTATTCATGTTTCTTTCTTGTCTCTGTACATATTGTATGATTACAGATTCACACAAGCAAGTGCACTCTCTCCCTCACACACACATGCACATATATATATATACATACATACATACGAGCTCTCATACTTACAAACATGTTCTAAAGCCTTAAACCTTACAGTCTAGATAGTTGTCTGGCGGGTCGATGTAATCAATGAAATTGACCAAAGTTCTGAAGAGTATGAGAGAGGAAGCAATGTCTGTATGTGTTCGATCGTACACAAGACGGTGTGCGCGCGCGAGCGCCGAGAGACTTCAAGAGTATGTGCAACTTCTTATCGGGAATAAATATTTGGCTATTGTGTGTGCTAAAGACAAATTATTAGCTGGAAAATCTTGAGCCAGTTTTTCATTTCCAGATAAACTTATTTGACCAAATGCCGTGAACGTACACGCGCACTCACATATAGAAGTACAAACGGGAACATATTAGCCAACAGACAAACAAATATGTGTGTGTGAGCGTGTGTGTGCGCGCGTGTGTATGTGTGTGTGTGTGTGTGTGTGTGTGTTTGTATATGTGTGTGCATATGTACATATATGTATGCATACACACATATATATACATATATTTGTATGAATACAAAGCATTTTGCTCTGTGTGTGCGTGTGTGTGTGTAGATATGCGTACACTCATAAATATATATGCAGTTAGGTTTATTACATATTTAGATATGTTTGAATGTGTCTGTATGTATATAAATGCATGCACACAGACGTGCGCACGCACATACACACAGCAGGAGTGAGAGAGAGAGAGAGAGAGAAATGGACGAGAGAGCAAGTGTCACGTCCATAGTAGTACTGCATCTAAGATTAATAGGATAGGGTGTTGGAAAGTTTCTGGTTTGGGGTAAAAGAAAATAGAGAAGGATTAGTTAATTATGGTGTTATTCAACATATTCCCCCTCTCGGATTCACACACTTACTGCAGCGGTGCTTCAGCTTTTCTGAGCCCTGCAAAAGGGCTCGGGGCCACCAACCAAGCCTTTTGCGATATCCTTAAAGCTAGGAACTTTTCAGAACCTTCTCTTAGAAGCTGAAAAGTTCAACACATTTGAAGATTAAACTTACTGCGGAATGTTAGGCCATTCAAAGCCCCACATTGTCTAATCGTTTAATCTTGTGTCGACGATCTTCACCCTTTAAGAGAAAGAGGCATTTTTATTTTTATTTTCGTTTTTAGGAAGCCGGTCAAATTCATATGGATATGGTATGTGATGGTTTGTTTCAGGAAATAATTTATCCATAAGTAATATCTCTGTTGATAAAACATTTACACGGATTACAGTGGATGGGTTATGTAGGTGCTTTAGTTTCTTCTTATTGATTTTGGAGAAAATTCATTCACTTTAACCTCGGAGATGTTGCGTCGCGAAAATAGCTGTAAATGAATTACTCCTCTTCCTTTTCCTTCTCCTCACCCTCGTCCTTCTATACCACCTTTTCCTTCTTCATCTCGTTCCTTCTTTTTCCACACCCAGAAATCTGCCATTCCTCTAAGCTTCCTCTAATCCAACCCATTCCAATGATTAAAATATTGGCAGAAGATCCTTTCTAACTATGTCAATGTTACCGTTTCTATTGTAACCGAAACTCTGGAAACTGTATTCCATAGCATCAAGCGACATGACATTCTGTAGACAATGCAGACGATGATGATATCAAATACTGACGCTAGAGGTTGTAGTTTTGGTGAAGTGGTAGGAAGATGGAGATATGGAAAATCACACTCTCTATATATATATCATGTGTCATGATATATATATGACATCACATCTTATATGTACGAGGTTGGATAGATGCGTGTATCCGTATGAGTCCTTGTCTGTCAAGACACGTTCATACACGTATATACCTGTGCTTATATGTATATTAATGTTACCTGCCATATTGCAAATAACTTTGGAAGTATATTTTTGCTGCTTTGAGTAATATCAGAAAATACGGGATGCACACAATAATTATAATTTAATTTTTCCCAAATTTGTTTGTGCTACTACAAAATTTCGAAATGAATACTAATTTTCAAAACAGAAATATTTATTACTTTAACGTATAATTAGATATATAATATTCAAAATTCTTAAGAAAAAACAAATTACTCTCTGTGTTGAATTTATATTATACAAGTCCTCCCACGCCCCCTTTGTCACTCACTCTCTCAGTCGCTGTATATACTCGTATATTCCTTCTTCTTTGTCTCGGTGATTCTTTCTCCCGGTATTTGTACAGCGTTCATTTACTCATTGCCTGCCGTGAACACATCCCGCAATTCTTACATTAGCTTTGTCTTTTACTCTCACTCATTCTCTCTCTCTCTGTCTCTCTCTTCTCTCTATCTCTCTTTGTATTACAAGGTCTATAAGCGACTGATCTACACTATATTTTGCGAAAGGAAACCGGTTATGTATGCCTAGAGGAGCGAACAATAAACCATGAAACAATCTAGTACGGAAATACCTCCATGTATCAATAGTATAGGCGTAGGAGTGGCTGCGTGATAAGTAGCTTGCTTACCAACCACATGCTTCCGGGTTCAGTCTCACTGCGTGACACCTTGGGCAAGTGTCTGCTATAGCCTCGGGCAAACCAAAGCCTTGTGAGTAGATTTGGTAGACGGAAACTGAAAGAAGTCCGATGCATATATATATATGTAAGTATATATATGTTTGTTTGTCTGTATTTGTCTGCCCACCATCGTTTGACAACCGAAGTTGGTGCGTTTGCGTAACTTAGTGCTTCAGCAATAGAGAGTGATATAATAAGTACTAAGCTTACAAGGAATAAGGCCTGGGGGTCGATTTGTTCGACTAAAGGCGGTGCTCCAGCATGACCGCATTCAAATGACTGAAACAAATAAGAGAATACTATAAAAGTATAGAATGAATATATTTAAATTCTTATTTACGCACAGCGGGGCTTCATAATATAGACATTTATTTAAGTTCTTTACATTGCGTTGTGTGTACGTATCATGTGGCATGCGAGTTAGTTGATAATTTGCATAACGAGAAACGCGAATATATTTGGAGCTTTTAGCATCGTAATTATTGCGGGGCGCTGATGGAGTGTAGTACAAGAATGCATAATGTTTCTACAACTGTTACGTAATTATTACGGCACGTTTCTGATACGTGTGTATGTTCTGTGAAGCACTGAATATCTATTTTCTGCTTATGTATGTATGTATGTATGTGTAATATATATATATATATATATATATATATATATCATGTGTGTGTGTGTGTGTATTTATTGGCCTTCAGTCGATTTCAGAGAAGCGCAACCATACCTTCCATGAACCGAAACGCCAACTCATTCTCTTCGCATGTAAACGGCTGAATATTCCACAGACAGGTCCGTTGTTAACCAGTTCTTAATCTGAATGAGTGTATGTCAAGTCTAGACCTTTGAATTCCGGGTAAATTGCATCCCATCCAATGGCAATCCACAGTTTCCAAAACTCCACTTACCTTCTCATGACTTCGCTCCAAAAGAGGCTGCAGAAAATTGGGTTGCAATACGAACTTCCATACCACTCCTCCGCGCCTGTGTCGCGATGTGTGTGTGTGTGTGCGTGTGTGTGTGTATGTGTGTGTGTGTGGGTGTGTGTGTGTGTGTGTATGTGTGTGTGTGTGTCATTGATTCGGAGACACATCGACGATTCTTCTTTCTTATTTTTTTCCATTTTCCTCCTCCCCTTTCTTCAACCCTAACCCGTTCCCTCACCCTATTTTCACCATCATCATCTCATCACTTTTTCCCAATTCTTCTGTTACATTCATCACCATCTTATCCTCTCCTTCACTTCCGTCTGCTAGAAATGGTAGCTAAATCTTCCTGAAATTAAGTCATACAATTGTTTGTTTTTTTTAATTTTTTTGAAAAAGTCACACAACGTGCTTCCTGATATACAAAAAAGGCGGGATGGTCAAAGATGGATCTACATTGATTATAGGTCTACTGACAAACAACACATCAGTAACAACTAGAATGACATGTCGACGGGTTCTGCATTAATACGGTTCGATATTTACTCAGCCCAGTCTTTAGAGGCCAAAACACTAAATTTTCCACATTCAGCCTCTAGGGTTGTTTTTGATGTAGGCGTTTGTGTGCATTTGTCGCTGTGTCTGTCTATGTATGCTTGTGTGCGTGTATGATCATGTGTGTGTGCCTGTGTGTGTGCCACTGTGTGGGTATCCTCGTGTGAGTCTGTATGTTTGTGTGTGTGTGTGTTTCCGTATGTATATACTGGTGTGTGTGTGTGTGCGTGTGCGTGTGTGTGTGTTATTCTCCCACCTTTTTTTACATCATGAAATCCTGTTACATGCTGCTACTGCTGCTAAGTGAACAGCAGCGTGTGCTTTGGTTGGAACCAATCAATTATCTAGCATCGATCACCAATCACCGATCATCGATCAGCAATCATCGCACGTTTCATATCACTGTTGTTGGACAAAAGAACTCTGTTCTCTATCAAAGTCATTTACAACAGTTACATTGTAGAGAACAACAACACCCTAATGATCAAAACATAAAATCATAAATAATGAAAACATAACCCATGAAAAAAGATCATCAGAAGGAATTATCTTTCAAGGACATTTCATTGCACACACACACATACGTTTATATATATATATATATATATATATATAAACGTATGTATATATATATATATACATACACGCGCACACACTCACACACCGCTCGCAGACACACAGACACATAACATATACAAACACTTATCGAGATTGCATGATACACTGAGATTACTGTTCAATGAGTTTATGTATGCGCGTCTGTGTATGCATATATTATTTATATAGATATGTATTCATATTTATATCTATACACACTCATGCACACACACACTCACACACACACACACACACACACACACACACACACACACACACACACAC
>NC_068995.1:5583737-5589720 GCF_001194135.2 Octopus bimaculoides | reverse complement strand
TGTGTGTGTGTGTGTGTGTGTGTGTGTGTGTGTGAATTTGTGTCTTGCTCTACTCGGACTAGATCAATGGCATCAGACTGCCACTTATAAATATGTGAAAGGAAGAATATAAAATAAAAAGAGCATGTACATGTAGAAAAAAAATGTCGTCAGATAGTGATAGAAAAATAAAATATAAATTCATTAGATTAATAGCTTGGAAAGAAAACCTACGTTAGCAGCGCCGTTAGTCCATTAGATCCAAATTAGAAAAATCTATTCATTTTCACAAGAAGGTTAGTCTAATCTAATCATTACTGGTGCTGAAGATAATTTTCCTAAAAACGGAACTGTTGTTAATCAGTAAAAATTTCATGAGTTTTACTTTCGTCTTTTCCGCCATAATCATCTGGCAGGTGTGATCGTCTGCTTCTTTGAGTTTTTAGTTCTTTTTCTCATTTTCTCTCTCCCCCACTTTCTTTCTCTCTCTCTCTGTCTCTCTTTTTCGTCAAGCAGACGACCATGCAAGAAAGAGCGGACGCATAAAAAAGACAAAGAATTAATCAATGATAGATCATGAAATAACGTACGGAATAATAATAAAAAGAAAGGGCGGTTGGTAGATGAAGCAAAAAAAAATAACAGCAATAACAACAACAACAACAACAACAACAACAACAACGGACACAGCGGCGTAGAGAATAAATAAGTAAACAGATGCTTGAAAAATAAAGAGTCTTCATGGCGGAACGTAATCGAGAAAGAAAGAAAATTTGTAGATATTTTGATAGACGAAATGAACCAAAAGAATGGAAGCATAATGAATTCTAACATAAGTAGAAGACTACATATAATTTTTGGTTTGGTTGTATCCGGTCATATTGACCCCAGTAATCGACCTTCTCGTGATTTCAACTCTAATTGAAAAACCCATAAGATACAGCACGAGATGTTATGAATATAAATTGTGATATATAATGTGAGGTATTAACGGTGAAGATATCATTGGTCTTGACTGAGCTATGAAAGTCATAAGTGCACAACCTATTATTCTGGAGCAGCGGAATTAAAGAATAAAAAGCAAATAAGAAATCATTCTGTCATTTCTACCGACACTGGAGAAAAATAATTTATATCATAGGTATAATACCAGTGATTTTGGCAGAAGGTAACGTCCAATTTTATCGATTAGACTGATATCGAACATCCATGAACGATAAAGTCTACTTCAACGGGACTTCAACTATGAATGGAAGGGACCTAAGTAAATACAGCTTCGCCAATCCGCAGACTTCGAAGGCAATGGACTGATAGACAAGACGAGATAAGCTAAGAAGCGAAAAGTAAAATAAAATATAAGTTTATATTGGGATCTATGAATGGATTTAGTAGAGGGAAAGTGTGCGATGAATGATAACAAAATACGATGTGTGAATGATTGAAGGAAAATAGATGAAAGAAAGGATAAACTTCTAAATAAAAGAAAGAAAACAATAAAGGCTGAATGAATGAAATTAATGATGAACGATAGAACAAAGGATAAATGTTTTCAAAGACAAATATTTTGAAAGAAGGCTATTACTGTGGTAAACGTAAGTTGGATGATAGTCATGGAAAGCATGAGGCAATCGGAAATGATCTTGATTCTGTTTATTAGGTCTGGAAGACGGGACAACACCCATGCTGTCACAGGTTTTCTGAGGCCGGTGACATTGAAACCATTAATGCTTTTAAGCTGTTACGAGTCGACTATTGAATGAAATATATGTGCAAGGAAAGAATTTCAGAGAGCCAAATATCTGGGGACGTAAAACTGGGTGTGGTGGTGAGTACTTAATGAGTAGGCTGCACACAAGATGGGTCATAAAAGAATGAAAGACGAGTGAATTGGAAGAGACTAAGTGGAGTGAACACAATACCTGCCAGATTCGGGGAGTAAATTTGTGCTGATAGAAAACATTAACGTAACGACGATGCTGAATGGTACGGTTAGTATTATGGACATGAATGCAATTCTTAATTGCTCTCACGCACATATTGGGGAAACGTTGCTGAGTTGCGATGATCGACTTCATAATTAGTTGGAATTTTTAAAGCAATCAGAGTTGCATGATAATGTTCATGAAGTTGTTTCGATTTTTTTTAACCATGGATACTGAGATTGATTAATGAGTGGTGAATAAGTATGAACTACTACAGCACCAGTTCGCTAGGTCGACCGCAACTGACTGACTGATAAAGATTTCTGTTTTCTAAACATTTGATAATTTGTACGCAAACTTGTATTGTAACACAAATATATTGTCCCAAGAATAAGAATTCTGGAAAAAAAGCTATTGTAGATTAGCTGAAGCTAGGTCTTGCAAACCTATGGTCAAAAATACTTCCAACCGACAGTGTCTTGCTATTTTTCATATATTCCTTTCATTTTATAAAACAGTAGGGTGTGGTTTCAGAGATATTTGGCTACTATTTCTAGCACCTTGAACCAACTACTGCGGAGAAACCTTACGGAATTCGCCTCGCAATCACAAGGGTACAGTTTTAATCTCAATGCAAGGCGCGTTCAGGAGATGTCTTCTACAACAATCTCTTGACCATCCATAATATGTGAAAGAAATTAGTAAGAGAGAAACAGAGGAACCCTTTCAGACTGATTGAATCTAATAGGGTCAGTCTCATCACAAATAGCATCACATTATTTGTAGAAATTATCTCAAAGGGCATACGTGACTGCAGGATACTCAAATACTCAGCCATGTATACCAGGAAGAAGGTGTTAACCAAAAGTGGCATAAAACGGTGGAAAAAACACAGGAAATAAATAATGTTGTTTTAGATACGGGTAGAATTTGAACCCACTTGTTAATTTTCCACTCCTACCACAGCTTAATTGCTGTGGACTTATCAGTTCTTGCTGTTAATTGAAGACAATGGTGTCAAGACTTACGAATGGAATCACTAAGAATCGATGCAATTACTAACTAAGAAACCTTCACAAAATTGTCGGTTGCTTCTATCTGCAATAATTACGATAATCTTGCATATCATCATATAGGCTTATTTGGCGCACGCGCACACACGCTGACATATGCATACACGCGCGTGAACAAGCACACACATATTTGTGTGTGTTACATGTATCTATGCGTGCCTGCATATAGATATGCACGCACACACACGCTGTATAACTTCCTATGTTCAAACATATTTAATTTTACTTAGATAGATAGATAGATAGATAGATAGATATCAATATATATAGAGGTAGAGAGAGATTATCATTTTGTTTACAATTTTTCTTCCTCTCTTTTTTTTACAAATCCCAGCTCTGATATCGACCAGTTAGTTGTAAATCATCATAGCTTTTTTCTCCATAAGCAATCAATAGTAATCGATATTGGAACAATTCCGCCATCTTCCTGAATGTCATATGTGGTAGTGGTTCGATGTAAGTGGCAATAAAAACAGTTTGCGTTACCACGAGATGACGGACAGCTAGAGACATGGCAAATGACATTTACATAGGACAACATTCATTCACTTAGCTATTCTATGGAGCATGTCTTTTATTACCAGCTTCCCTCCATCTCTTTCTCGGTGTTTGTTGTGTGTGTGTGTATGCGCATATGTATGTATATATATATATGTGTGTGTGTATGTGTATGTATGTGTGCGTATGAGAAAGAGCGCTTTATATATAAATATAAGCAAGGTTATATCGTATCATATTATTATATATATATATATATATATATATATATATATAATACGGCTTAAGTGTAGACACGCACACGCAGGTACTGAGAGAGAGAGAGGGAGAGAAAGAGAGAGGGAGAGAGAGAGAGGGGGAGTAGTGGCATGAGATTCGCAATAACTTCTCAGCTTGCACCTATTCATACAGTCGATACCCAGCTGTCACTGTTGCATGTTGGTGTCTACCAATTGAGGAAAGGTTTTCAGGTGCTTGTCGTTATTAGATTCAATACATGTAACACAGCAATACATACAGAGAAGTATAACTTTCTCTTTTTCCCAACGACAACCTTGATGAAAGTATTATTTAGTGTGGGTAATGAATTTCTTAAATAGAAACAAATGCTGTTGTAATCCATTGAAACAGATTACATATACCTTAGTGAATTTCTCCACATTCGACCATTCTCTGGAAGAATCCCCTATGTTCATGCTTTGTGTTGCCATAATTCTAAATCTTTAGTTGCTACAGAAAGGCAACCATGAGAGACGCATTTAATGTTCTGTATGAAGATTCCGTGATTGAAAAGTGCTTGGACTTGTGAATTGTAAGACCAAAGCGTAGTTTGATTGGAAATTGTCGCCTTTCTATTTGGAATAGTACAGCATGATCCCTTGGTTGTACATTTATTCTTGGAACAAGTAAATTTCCCTTTTGTGGTTAGTAGAAGCAATAATAGTGCTTTTCTTTTACCATTGCAATGGACATCAGCTAAATCAAAATTTTGACGAAGAACAATGTACACACTTTTCTCTTTTCTTTTCTTTTTTTGTTTTGTTTTTTGACAAGCCATTTTTGCCGAGTTATTCCCCACAAACAAAACTGAATTGAGAAATGATGTGCTTTATCCTTATTGAGGAATGTGTCACTGTTTAAATATTCAATGATTTGACTGAAAAGGCAGTTTATAATAAAACATTGAATTTCAGATTTATAATTTTATGTTAGGCTTTCACAACTTTACCAAAATGTCTTTTAGAGTTTCTTCAAAAAGACAGCATTATATAGTGTTTTTCTTATTTTCAATCTGTCTTGCTGGAATTGCTTTTATTTTTATCAATTCTTAACAGATGTTCTACAGGATCATTTGCAAAGCTTTGCACTCTTAAAAAGATTCATTATCACCTCAACACAAAATTCATATGGTAAAAGTATGTTGATTTGGCGGCAGACACCAGAAAACACAATAAAAATTCTACAAAAAGTACTATTTTTTTATTAATATATTAGGATGCACGGACCTTTGCCTCAAATACTTAATCAGCCTCAGTTACTTCTTATAACTGACTGACTAGCGGACTAGTCGCGGCCCTTAATGATATAAGGAGAGCCCAGTCATTATATAAACCTCTCGTATCGTATTCTGGTCACCTCGAGACATTGCAGTTAATTAGTTATCCTCATGCTTTCATTGCCAATGTGGCAACAGCCTCATAAATGCTGTGCCGTGCTGCTCTGCCTCAGTACAGGAATGTCTTCCTTCCAATATGTCTTTCAGTTTTTTTCTGTATAATTTTCCATCTTTCTTTTTTTCTTTTTATAAGTTCTGTTTCACGATTTCCAACTATGACACAATTAAGACATGTAAAATTCAAATATTTCTCAATATCAAAGCAATAACACTCCTTATGTTCTGCCCTCTGCAAAATAACTTCAACATGAAACCTGTCATGAGTTTTGTACTTAACGATCTATCTTGTCTTAACGTATAGGAATAACGATTTCTGAAAGGTACTGGGTTGTAGAATCGTCAGTATAGAAAGATTATCTCAAATATCTGACAAAGCGTCTTTCTAAAAGTCATACTAACTGATTAATAAAACTCATTCGTGAATCAGTAAAAGCTCGTAGATTTATGGTAGCAGAGCCCTCTTTGAGATTATATTGTTGTGTAATAAGGGTTCTAGTTGATGACAGTTAACTCTGTGTGTGTATGTGTGGTGTGTGTTTTCATTACAAATTCCCCCTGAATCAGCTAAAGCATTTCTCTCCGTTTACTTATCTATTTGTCGCAATATGTTAAATAATTGTCTTTCAGAACACACTTTCATATAGTCACAGACAGATGTATGTTTATTATCAATGACGGAGACAAACACATTCATACATACACGTATACACAGTTACATTTCTGTTTTGTGATATAATTTTTTATTTGCAGACGCGAAGTATGACTATATTTTTTTTCTCTCTCTTCGTTCTCCTGCACCTCGGGGTGCTCATATATATATATATATATATATATAT
>NC_068995.1:5576445-5582792 GCF_001194135.2 Octopus bimaculoides | reverse complement strand
TATATATATGCACACATACACACATTATGGCATTCTTTTAAAATATATAAAGCTATAATATATATATATATATATATATGATAATACGTCCACAAAATATAGCAGAGACTGCATAGTATATACAGTACAACAAATTTTAAACAATAATATAAAAAAATAATTTTATATACCATCTAAAGGTTAAAAGAACTTGAGAATCGCACCATACCGTGTGTGTGTGTGTGTGCGTGTGTGTGTGCGTGTGTGTGTGTGTGCGTGTGTGTGTGTGTGCTCTATGAAGTTAAACCTAATGAGATGAACTTAGTCATCTTGAAAGAAAAAGCTGCACGTCGAGTACACTGAGTTCATGAACAACATTTAAGTTGTAGAAATGCGACAAATCGCAGCAGGAGTGTAAAATATTTCGATTTTTACTTAACTTCAATATGGTTAGGCTACAAAATCACTGAGGAGAATTGCACTGAAGCGGAAGCATGTCTGGAGTTCTTTCCCTTGTTGGAAAATGTAATACTAATATTAATCCTAGAATTAAATTTTTTCCGATTTTTTTTCCCGACACATTTGCTATTTCATTTAATGATTTTTGTAATGATGCAAGTAACAAATATGGTGACACCATCATGCTTTAAACATATATATATGTGTGTGTGTGTGTGTGTGTGTGCTCATATATTTTTATATCAATATATATATATATTGATATATATGTATATATGTACATATTTTTATAGATGTATATGTGTATGTGTGTAAGGGTAAAATTACGTAAACATCTTCCTTTAGCAACGAACAGTTGAAACAAAATATTTTTACTAATCTTGGATTTTAAAGTTTGGACTATCTTTAAATATTTGTCTACTTCCTTAATGAAAGCCTTTAGTGAACAATAACGTACCAAGTTAGACATTTTCACTGGTGAAACATTGGGTGGACTGCATTTGAAACTGAAAGAGTAACAATTTCTGGTATGTTATACCAAGGTTGAATAAATACCACAGAAAAATCTGCTAGTTTACGAAGCATTGAAAAGTCGGTGCTTTCGAATGAATATACATCGGTGAAATATATGTATATATATATATAAATACGTATGTATGTTTGTGTGTGTGTGTGTGTGTGTGTGTGTGTGTGTGTGTGTGTGATAGAAATACATAAATAGTACTTCCTGTTCGTCAGCTGACTGTACGACTATGAGGATTGGTGTGTATATTTTATATAGCATTTTGTATTGTGTCTCCAGCGTCAGGTTATCTCGCTTGCGGAAACGTAATTCAAAGCGTTTAGACTTTCCCTTCTTCTTTACGTAAGGTAGTAAGTTCTCCACTTCCGGTCTGATGAGTTTTATAATCTGTTGATAAAATATTTCTATAACTTCCACAACCACGCTTTTCTCTTCCTCTTTATTCTTCATTCCTTTCTTTTTTTTTCTTTTCATTCACCACAAAGCAAAACCAAAACCATCACTTGCTCGGATACTACTACTACTACTACTACTACTATCACAGCCTTCATTACATCCATGCCGCCGCATTTCCAATGAACCGAAAATCGATGTAGACATGACACCGAATATTAGTCCGTTTGATTAAAAAGTTGTTTGATCGATAATCGAGTTGGTGTTGTTGTAGCTGTTGTCTCTGATATTAACTGTTGTTGTTGTTGTAGTTGTTCTAGGTTGTCGTTAGAATAACGGTGTGTGTTGGTTGTTATTGTCGTATTTGTTGCTGCTGTCCTAGCTTAATTTGTTGTTGTGGAAAAGATGTCCTCTTTTTCCTCTTTTTCCTCTTTTTCGTCTTCATCTTCCTATATTCTCACCTTCTTGTGTAAGAACTAGTCACTTTCTTTCTTTCTTTCTTATTATTAGGCCTCCGTTGTCTTTCACCCCTTCAGGGATCGATGAAATAAAGAAACTTTCAGGTACTGGGATCGATGGCATAGACTAACCCCATGCCCTCAATCAAAATTGTACGCCTTGTGCCCTAATTAGAAACCAAAAGCAGCGTGTTAGAATAATCTTTAGCATGCCAGACAACGGCATTTCGTCCCTCTTTATACTCTGAGTTCAAAATTCCTCAGAGGTTGACTTCGCATTCTATCCTTTCGAGAACGATGACATGAGTACCAGTTGAGCACCATGCTCAATGTAACCTATTTTCCCCACATGACAAAATTGCAAGCCTTGTGCTTATATAACAATGATAACAGTGAATTATAATTATTTTCCATTGCCCTTCTCCGAAACATAACACCGTGTAGCACCAATTTTGTTTTCCTAAATTGTTTCAATGTTTCTTGCTGTTTCTCTTTTCCTGTTCTCAAAAAATGCCCTGAGATTTTGCTTACCATCAATATTTTAAGAGATAATTATGGTTTCGTATTGGAAGATGAAAACTATAATATAATAATAATGGGACAGAAGCGTCGATGCTTTGAAGGAATACAATCTGTTCTGAAGAAGGCAAGCAGGCCGAAACTCCAGTCACTGTCAGATTCATTCTTCAGTCTAATGTTAAGTTGTTGTTTTTTTATATATAATTTTACATAACAAACTCATATGTGTCTATGTACGCATATACCACCCAGCTATACACACACACACACACACACACACACACACATACACACACACACACACACACACACACACACACACACGCACACACACATAAATATAATTAAATTTGATACAACGTTTCGCATACTTGACTAAGTTGTATGGGATGCATACAGATAAAAACCAAATAGATGCTTTTTAGAGACCTACATGCCGTTCTCAGAGTTATTAAGATTGTACAAGTTTGCTTATCACCGAAGCGAATAACATTCAACGATGTCTCTACAGTCCTTTTCTGAATCGTATCAAAACGACTTCTTTTTATTCCTCTTACATTTTGTTTATCTGAATTTGTTTTAAATTTCCCTTGTTTTTTCTCTTTTTTTCAATAAAATCTACAACACTAATGGACATTGAAGAAAATTAAAGACGTTAAATTTGTCTTAATGTCTGATAAAATTCTCTCCTACATAAATCTATTAGTTAAACAATTTATTACTTTTTAGAACCGCAACTTTTTTTCATTTGATAGAATTCGGAATCTTACTGAGTATATATTTTGCAACTCTGCTAGCGTCACATGATCATAAACCCATAAAGCATTATATGATGAAGGGTGACATTCTGGCTTGTAGCCTGAATCCAGATATCTAAGAAACAGTCTGTCTGCTTGTTGTTTCTTATATATTTAAATTTATATAATTCTTGTTATTTATTTATTAACTTAAAACACGTGAACTTGTAATCTCAACAGTAAATCAGAAAATTTCTAATGACCCACGATGGCAATTTAAGATTTTTAATGACGAAGTTTCGTTTGTTCAATTTAATTAATAATTTATCTTCTGATTATTTCACGTTTATGTTAGTTTATATTTTAAACTGTTTTTATTTTTACTTTGATTTGTTTCCGTCACAGATGTTTCCGGATAAATAAATCATTAAAACAAGCAAAAACATGCAAAAAAAAATAATACAATATAAATATAAAATAAATAATATAAACAAAAGTGATAGTAATAGTTTCTTTAGTAAACACCGTAAGAGAGTTTTTCGACGTTTATTAATGGCGAATCTTGTGGAAAAAAAAATAGATTAATGTTTGCTAAAAAATAAAAAAATCAGAAATAGACGAAGAATTTAGAGCGTTCCTAATATATTTGGTTCCGAAAAAAATATATATATATAAATGCAAGGAACTTTGACTCGAGGAACAATTTTATTTACCATTTACTTTATTGAAAATATTTTTCCTATCATTTATTTGTTTCTATAAATCACTTGTGTCAGGTGACCACTAGTGACTGAACTGTGTGATATATGATATATTTGGTACAGTTCAGTTCGTTTTAATTTAATTTAAACAGCGTTGTGGACAAAATGCAGCCGAAAGTAGATATAAATTACCTATCGCAGCTTATTTCATCTCCACTCTTCTCTCAACATACCTCCGACATTGTCATGAAGTCTAAACAGACGATCTAAGCAGAGTTCAAATCACGTGGTGTGAATCAATATCAATCAACGAGATATATCTTTTTTCCAAAGTTAAGTAATTTCTGTTTATGTTCAATAACTTATTTGCTTTTGTATGCCCTGCTAAATACACATATTTAAAATAGCGATTCATTACATATGTAAAGTGACTCCAATTTGTTTGAACACACACAGTCGAATGAAATCATCTCGTGTGCCTGTTAGCTGGCTTATGAAACCCAGAGTTATTAAAAGTTAAATATCTCATGGCGGGATTTGTTCTAGAAACATTGAGCCGGATTAGATGGTTTATATCTTTTTTTCAGTTATGTTCTGATATAAACTAAATTAAAAAATACATATCTTCAATATATTTTTCCATCAATATTTATATTATTCGTAAATATATGTGTTTTTCATAACTTAGGTAGCGCAAAGTGATATCTCATGAAACTTAAGAAAAGTAATATAAGTGAAGCAATCCTCACTTTTGAATGCAGATTTTTATCCTATAAGATTTCAGGCTTTGTCTTTATATAATTCGTAATCTCTCTGTTTGGCAATTCGCTATTCATCTCCGTCGGTCACCTATGTCCAAATACCTACGTTCCTTTGCACTAGCAACAATTTGTTCAGTTCATTCCTCATAAGATAGATTTGTCTTTAATTCTGCATCTAATAGTTTTGTTTAGCAGAGTGCTTTTTTTATTAAGTCTTAACAAACACAAAACTTGTCGGAAAATTCTCACTTTTAATTGCTGGTTGGTCCACGATTAATTAGATGCGCGGTAGACATTTTATATTGTTTTTCTGACTGTGTATGTACAAGCGCACGCCGCCGGTAAGAGTTCATCGGCCACAGCAATTATGTTTTATTAAAACCAATTCACTTAAACCTCAGGTGTTCTTTCTCTACCCACACTCTTTGTCATTCCGTTTGACTATTTCTCTCCGTCTCTGACTGTCTGTCTGTCTGTCTCACCCTCTCTCTCTCTCTAAAATACTGTTTGCGATCATTTCACTATATTTACGTGGAAAACAATGACATACATGTTTTCCCTCAAGCCAAGAGATCTAAAACAAAGCTATTCCAGCCATGAAAATCCCGCTTTTTATATCTTTCTGTGTAATTTTTGTTTTAAGACAGCAGGGCGTGATTTGAAACAGCCAATCATATTTGCTTTGATGAAGAAGGGCAGATAGGGTAGTTATGGTTGTCATAAAGAAATGTCATAAACAAATTAATAAGAGAGTTGAAAAGGAAATTCCACTGACTTAGGTTTGCAATATTTTTCATCTTACCTCACAGCCCTTTATCCCTTTTGATACCACTACCCGGGAAACTGCCCTCGATTCTACGATACTAACTTTCTATAAAATGATCCATCAAAATGTCATGATATGTTCCAAACACCAGCTTGATAATGACAAAATTATTTTACTAAATTCGTCATTAATTTCAAAATTAATTGAAGTAATGGCAGGAATATGGTTACAAAGGTGTTAAACGCATATCAAATGGATTTACTAACGAATGTTGAAGAAACACAGATCTTATAAGTCTAAAGTAGGCATGATACGAATGCAGTTTCGAATCATTTTACTTAGAATTCAAGAAGAGACTTTTGATTCTGAAGTCACTATTGCATTTGTACTGAACGTAGAAGAAAAGTTTGGCAGGTTCCCATCTCGTCATCGAAACCAAAACCATTTCGCTATGCATCACCATTTATCATCTTCGGTTAGTGAATGGAATCCAATCCTATGTCCCCTCTCAGGTTCTCAATAAATCTTAGATGATATCTCCCACGTAGCCGGTATAATTCAATGCGCCGCAGAGAACAGATTTTGAGGCTGCTTTTTCCTGGTACTACATGGAATGACCTGATATACGAAGACGTCATTCTCTGATACTGCGGGTCACTCTTAGAGGGTCTAAAGAGAGAGGTTTGCTGGTTATATGCTGCCGCCATTTGTAGAAAGAAAATTGTGTGTTTGCAGACTGCAAGTAACAAGTATGAAGTTATCAGTGGGTTAATCCGAATAGATGTTTCCGAAAAACATTAGACACTGAAAATGACTTCTATTTGAATTTGATAAATGAAACAGCGTTTGTTTAATAACGAACTGAAAAAGGGAATAGAGAGGGATACATGCTGTATCTCTTCTTATCTAAGGAACAGGCGTCGACTTTGCTTATAATCAACTGAATTTGTCACACAGCTACAGTTTAAATGTAATGTGATTTCAATTCTAAGATATTGATATATACATATATATATATATATATATATATATATATATATATATATATATA
>NC_068995.1:5574268-5575341 GCF_001194135.2 Octopus bimaculoides | reverse complement strand
TATATATATATATATATATATATATATATATATATATACGTGTACATATTCTGGCAGTTGTATGTGTGTGAGTATGTACACATACATCTTCGTGTATATAAATAATTGTTTTTGATGCATATGTGGATACATGAGTGTGTGGGTGTGTGTAAACGTATGTGCGTTCGTACTTCACGGTACATACACATTGTAAAGACGTATATATCTATGTGTGTGTATATATGTATGTGCGTGTATGTATATATATATACGAGTAAATACGTGCGTATACGTGTGGCTGTTTAAGTTATATGGAGCATCAAACGGAGATTGAAGTAATTTTCGGAATATCATAAGAAAGGTTGTTTGCTTACGTTGTTGTTGTTGTTGTTGTTATTACAGCTTCATTGTAAAGCATATCCTACAAACACATGACTAACACATATAAAGACGATATATACACACACATATAATTACACAACATGTGTATAAACTGATCATTCACCAAGAGATAAAAAAAACATGTAAATGCTTGACTAACAGCAAGATACACCCATAAATGTACATACACATATACACAAGCCAGTGTATATGCGTATGACAATGTGTACATATATACATATTGTTTGTTAACATATGTTTATTGATTGATACATATATGTTGTTTGTGAACATGTTTATAGATTGATATATATATATACAAAGATAGAGAAAGAGAGGAAATAGAAGAAATCAGAGTGAAGAGAGAGGGTACGGTGCTAAGTGTTGAAAGAACGTTCATCAATGTACATGGAGTGTGTTGTTAAATTGCCATCAGTTTCACAAGAAGAAACCAGCAGAAATAAGATAACGGAAACCGACCAAAATAAAGAACGAGCCCCCACCTCTACAACCTCTCTCACTCTCATCCCCCTCGCTACACCAACGGCAGGACGACAATTCTTTAGAAATCTTGCCATACATATCTGCATATTAAGTTTGTCTCTGTATCGATATAAACGTATTTGTATGTGCATGGATGTGTTGTATATGCTTGTTAGTAGGTACATTCCTTTATAAGAATGTGGATGCATGTGTGTGTATATATATATATA